>NW_027069832.1:168746-261505 GCF_002906115.3 Quercus suber
CGCGAGTGGTTTCGCTTGGTGATTGATAGTTTGTGCTCGAAAAATAATTGTTTTCGGAATTGTTTTTCCTTCCACCTAAGCATATTATATACGCGAATTGATTTTCGCCACGTCAGCATGGGTAGCGCGCCGTCGTCATTTCACACTTTATAGTTATTATAGGGGGGAAAGTGACCGGATACAAGGGTTGCTTGTATGAGGATTGGGCTTTTGAATTTATTAAAAATGGGCTGCGAATGTGTAGCCCGTTTTACGTGATATGTATATCTCTACCGGCCTAGTCATCAAAATTTGAAAAATCAAATTTAGTTCTCACTAAATAGATTTTTCAAATTAATTCACTTATTAGTTTATTATCAATGCCTCATTTTCAAAATATTTTTAACCAGTTTACTTAAAATTGGGGAAAAACCATATTTGGCATTCCAATTAAATTCGCTAATCAATCAAACTATAACAACGTAACACTAAACAAGTTCTAGTTGAATTATATTTAATCTTTTCTATAAGAACTTTAATTAAATTACGTAAAAAAATTTTCATCAACTTATTATTTAAATATATGTTTTACATAAATATAAACACTTTTCATGCATTGCCCATATTAGCAAAGACAATAAATTTTTTTAAAATAATAATCTGATAGTTAGGGAGAATGAGATTTAAATCCTAAATGTTTTTGTTGAAAATATGAAAAAGTGTTAACTGAGTTATAAAACTCTTAGAGGTTCGTTTTGGGAAATAGAGTAGTAATGGGAGGTCATGGAGGTCTGAATATTCTGCCACAGAAGCGGTGGAATGTGTACAATTTCGATAACCGAGAGAAAGTCCGCCGCGACGAGGAGGCTGCGGCGAAGGAGGAGCAGCTCAAGCGCGAGCAAGCGAGGAAGCGCGACACCGAGTTCCGCATCGAGCGCCTCCGTACTGCTCGTGGCTTGGCTCCCACGGTGCCAGAGCCAGAGCCAGAGCCAGAACCAGCACCAGAACCAGAACCAGAGCCTGCTGAATCGGAGCCAAAGACTGGCCACATTAACCTCTTTGAAGGAATCAGGATTTTTGATCCAATCAAAGTATCAGAGAACAAGAGAGGCAGTGAAAAAGATGAGTTCAAGAAGAATAAGAAGATGAAGAAAGAGGAGGCGCCGAGAGTTGTGGGGCCGGAAGATGAGAAGTATAGGTTAGGGTATGGAGTTGCCGGGAAAGGAGTTAAGTTGCCGTGGTACCTTGAAAGGCGGAGCGATGATGGGAATGGTGAGAGTGGTGGAGATGGTGAGGTGAAGAAGGAGGAAGGGAAAAAGAGTGGGAAGAAGACACTGGAGGAGTTGAGGGAGGAGCGGTTCAAAAGAGAGAGGCGCGAGAAGGAGAGGGAACGGGCTTTGATGGCCGAGAAGAGTCGAAGAGATAAAGGGTTTTCCAGGAGGTGAGCTTGCACCATATGCATCATTCTTGTTATTATGTATTTTGTTGTATCCGTAAGATCAACTTTTTGTGTGCGTTTATGAATGTTAAATTGAAGAATGGATGGATGACAAAGAAAATTTTTTATTCTACATATTAGTAGTATTTGATTTGGCAATGACACAAATTGGTATTCTGTATTAAGAATTATGTGCAGTACTCCATTTGTGTTATGTTTTGGTGCAAGTCAAATGATTTCAGAGTCTAATAATATGGTGTTATAGAACTGTAATTTACAGAAGAATTATCTGTTCTAGTTTAGTCTGAGTATGACTATAGAGATTTACAATCCGGTGGTTTGCAGTCAGCTCGTATTTGTAAAATATATGGCATAGCAGAGGAAAAATGGTGGACATAAAAAGAACTACAAGGAGTAATTATCTTTGACTTCTAGGACTTTGTTGTGGGCTTTTTAGCAGTGTCAATAGCCATTAGGCTTGCATCTCTTAGATCTTTTTAAAGAGACTCTAATACCAAGTTTGCCTCTCTATGTGCACTTTTTGATTTTTGAAGCCCACAGTTGATTTATACATGCATTTTTTCACGGGTCCGGCTCCCCTTCCATTTTTATCACGATGGAGAACGTGTGTCAAATAAAATATCCAAAGGCAGAAAACAAGCCACCCAAAAAACAAATTTATTTTTCTCTCAACTAAAATTTTCAGCAACCTCCATTGTCAAACCCACCGGACCACCAGCAACTTCCGGTGGCAGACCCACTGCCTCCATACATCAACATTGTTACAGTCTGCTGCCAAGACTGCAAACAGATTCTTGATGTTTGCCTTAAAAAAGAAAAAGATTTCTATAATTTACAGCGGACAAATCCTTCAGAAACCCAGCGTACAAACCCATGATTCTTTGTTTCTCTCTTCATCCATTTTGTCTTTCTTTTCTTTGATTGTTTCACTTTCTATTACTTTTCTCATAACTGCACCCAACTTTCATCCTGTACTCTTTCTTGTCTGTTTATTCTAATTTAGTATAAACCCAAAAGTAAAGCAATTGAAGGTAAAGAGAATGTGAGTCGCAAAGACCTACCAAGTGAACCCAAAACAATTTTAAAGCTTAAGAAAACACAACTGAAAATTTTGAGAAATGGGAAAAGAAGAGGAGAAAATTATCTAGAGAAATCAAATCTTGAGAATCTGAGGTCATTCCGGTTCTAGGGATTGTCCTTGAAAGTGGTGAATTAGTCTTTGGCTGTTTTGTTCTATGGGCGGCAGTGGGTCTGCTACTAGAAGTTGCTGGTGGTCCGATGGGTTTGCTTAAGGGAGGTTGGTTGCTGAAAGGTTTGGTTGAGAGAGAAATTCATTGGGTTTTGAGGTGGCTTGTTTTCTGCCTTTGGATATTTTATTTAACACATGTCGCATGTCCTCCATCTGGATAAAAATGGGAGGAAATGGGAGGATTTCCAATGGGAGGGGAGCCTTGCCCTTTTTTCACGATTCATTTCAACTATGATTTCTTATTTGTCATATATGTTTTCGCCCACATTTTTTGGTCTTCTAGTCATGATGGTTTGTATATTCCACAGACTTTGAGTTAACTTTAAGTTGTAGTCACTGTGGTATGGATGCTCAGAAGCATCTATCTTTGGTATAGGTGGAACTTAAGATGATGGTATTACTTCTGCAAGGGTAGTTAAAAGTATGCACTTAGTGCTAGTGTTATTGCATGGGAGTGGCATCCTGAATTCAGTTAACCATTGTTGTAATCGCTAAAGGGCCTCATTGCAGGTCTTTTTATTCTCCTTTCCCTTTCTATGGATTAAGTTGGATTAACATTTTTATTTATAAAAAAAAAAGTTGGATTAACATTTTTAGTTTTCTGGAGAACAATTCAAATTTCATCATTAAAGGAGTCCATTAATAAAGAGAGGAGTCCTGTTAGAATTTTAGAGCCCTCTATAGTTGCAATATCAGATAAAGAGCAATAATCAAGAATTAATCTCTTTGTTCTATTGTTATTCATTTATTTATTTATGGCAGCTTGTAAGTGTGAACATATAATTAGCATCTGTCCTTTTTATGGTTTAATGCTTCTTCCCTCACTTTAAACAATCAATTCTACCATTTAATATCCGGAGAAAAATTAAAAAGAATAGAAGAAGATAATGAAGAAGAGATGATTTGTTTCTGTAATAACTGAGTGAGAAGTATGAGTTAATGCATTTTTAAAGATCCTAAGCTTGGTTATGGTTTTTATTATTGTCCATCTATGCCAGTGAGTTTCTTGCTCAAATGGCACACCTCATTCATAAAAAATGGATGGGTTCAAGGACCCATTTGGTGTGTGTGTAATTCTTGCCAATCATAAAAGAAAATTATTGTTCATCTATTAATCTACACAGAAAGTTGTTCTTAAATAAAAGTAAAACTATGGCAACAGTACTTGCATCAGCTAATGGTACACCAAAGTGGGAGGTGGGGTTGGGGGGATTTAAAAATCTTTATTGTCCAAATCTCTCCTTTGCCAATCCCGACTTCTGATCCTAAACTTGCCTAAATTTTTTGAGGTAGTTTTAAATTTCTTTACCTTTAGAAAGTAGCTAGTTAGTGTTGAATATTGAAGGAACTAGAGATGGTTTAGTTATGGTAGAAATTACTGATTGATGTTCATATTCTTCAAAATGGCTGTGATGGTTGTAGCCAGATGTTTTGAGTCAAGCTGAATAGGTTTGGGCTGTGACTAATTTTTTCTTCAATGTCATATGAACTATTTTAGTCTCAGGATATCCAAGTAAAAAAGCTATGTGCCCTTGTGTTTTGGATATGTTTTGTTTCCAAAACATGCTTTGCTTTACTTCCATGGTTGTATGATCTTACAGTGAAGTGCCTAAGCAACGGCACCGGCATAATAACAAGGTGAACTAAAATATCGCTTTCTTTTGACGTTCACACATTGAAGAGGAATGGATTGAGCGCAGAGAATTTAATGAGGTTTTAAGAATTGCATGAAATGGCCAATGGTTGAAATGTTGTGTGTTTGGGAACGGAATATAAGCCAGCTTTTTGATTTTTAGCTTTTATATTCAGCTTTTTATAACCTCACCTTTTCTTACTTTTTCAAAGTACAAGTGTCAAGTATAAATTAGAATACTTTCAGCAAAAAGCTAAAGAAGTTATTCCCCAAATGTACACACATGTTTGGGCATTTTGCTTTGTTTTTCTTTGATTTTTAGTTTGCAGATGTAGTATGTGAATTTGTATTTTTTTTTTGTGCAGGGGATGATCAAGGCAAATGAACAGGATTTTCAGAATATTTAACTCTCTCTGGTTCACCTTGTGTTGTTAATCATAGCAGGATATGGGTTGTTATGAGCTTTTTGGAATTCACAAACAAAAAAAAAAAAATGTATAAAGGCAATGCATTTTCAATGTTTCTCTTAGAATTTTAATTCCGTGTGAAGTTCTATTGCATACTTTATTGTCAATGAGTTCTGGAGAAAGTTGCCCTTGCTTGTGCTTGGAATTGGTCCTTTGGGTGTAAAGTGCAGTAGTTACTTGTCAATGAAGAAGAATGAATCTTTGTACATATCATAGTTTTTGGAGAAAATCGCCCTTGCTCGTGCTTAAAATTGCTTCTTGAGAGGAAAGTGCAACAGTTATTTGTAAAGGAAGTATGAATCTTTGTACTTTGTCAATAAGGAATCTACCTGGGCTAATATATTTTGCAGAGGATGAAAATGAATTGATTTTATCCTGTTATCATTTTAGGTTCTGTTTGGCAGAGGATCATAGTTTATCCTGTTATCATTTTTGGTTCTGATTGGCAGAGGATCATAGTTCTGATTGTCTGAGGATCACGTCTGCTAACTGACTGCTAGAAATTATTCCATTAGTAGAAATTTTTTTTCTCCTTATTTTATCTGGTGTGATCTATTAAAATTTTAAGTTGATAATCATGTTGAAGATGAGAAATTTCAGTGTCGTAATAGTCGTTGAAAGTGGATTTCTGCCTTCTGTGGATTTCTGCCTTCTTTAATCTTACAGATGATCGCATCTACCACAGCTACATTGTATTCCTCATTCATTGTAAAATTGTTTAGATGTATCCTCTCTCTCTCTCCATAAAACTTGAACTGAACTGATATCTACTGTATATAGGGTGTTGGTAGCAAAAGTAGTTTCAGCAAAACTTGTTATTCTGGTTTTATGAGTATTTATACTACTATTTAAGGAGCTTCTCTTGTTTTGACTGGATTTTTTTTTTTTTTGGTTCCAAAATACCTCTACAGCCTATGTTTAAGTAGGGGCAAAACTTGATAAAAATGCTTTTTTAATTTCCACGTAAAACACTATCTACAAAATTGGACCACACTCTCAGTACACTCACGTTAGTTTTCAAATTCAAATTGCTGCTTCTTCAGTTCTTCAATTCTCTCAATTCTGTGTTTTCAAACTCCTTTCACCCACCTCTTTGCTTCGGATTTCAATACAAACAACAACAACAGCTGATAGATTTGAGGTAAGTTCTTTATCAGATCAAATCTCCGCTCTCTCTCTCTCTCTCTCTCATTTTTTTTTTTTTTTTATTTCTACATTTCTCACTTCAATTTGTCTCTTTATTTGGCCATGTTTTGCTTATTGTTATTTCGAGACTATATTTTTTGATCTATTGTTTTATAGGCCTTCACAAGATGCTATTAATAGATGTTTCATTTTTTATGACTCTTCACTGATGTGTAGGCTTTGAGGTTAGTACTATTGGGCTTTGTTCTTCTCTACATTATTTCTTGTAATAACAATGCCATTAGTAAGACGCTAAAGAAGAATTACCATACTGATGTGTAGGCAGAGGAGATTAGTGTGAGAAGGAGAGAGAGAGTAAACTGATTTTGGATGCAACGGATTCTCTCAAAAAGACATGTTTCAAGTTAGGAAAAAGCTCAAAACTAGTGTGTCTTCTATTTCCCTTAGGGTCACATCGAACAGGTTCGTTTTTAACTCTTAAGTCTGATTTTTTTTTTTCTTTCAATTTTTTTGGAGGAAAATCTTTCAATTTTTATAATTATTATTATGGTTTTGTTCTATTTTGGGCGTGACAGCTGTGATAGGTTGAGGAGATCAGCGTCAAAATGAGCATGTCTTCTATTTCCCTCAGGGCCACATCGAACAGTTTCGTTTTTAACTCTTAAGTCTGATTTATTTTATTTTATTTTATTTTATTTGGAGGAAAATCTTTCAATTTTTATAATTATTATGGTTTTGTTCTATTTTGGGCGTGACAGCTGTGAAAGGTTGAGTTTTTTTTTGATAGTTTTGAGCTTTTGTTTTTGGCTTTTGTTGTTCAAACTTCAAAGTGCCTAACAAGTAATGATTTTTTTATTTTTATTTTTTTTGGTTAAGTCTTTGATTATTGTTTAGCGAAAAAAAGTCTTGGATTATCAGATTATGGGTTAATCTTCTTCTCCATATGTTGGTTTACCAATGAGAAATTATTCCGTGCTTTCTTGAGTCTTAATACAAGTTGCAGCAAGTACGTAATATATTAAGTCTTAGATTATCGTTTGGCAAAACAAAGTCTTGGATTATCAGATAATGTGTTAATTTTCTTCTCCACATGTTGGTTTACCAATGAGAAATTAAATTTATGTGGTAGATTTCGGGAATAGGATAATTATTGCTTAATTTGTAAAAAAAGGGTTGTTTTATCTCCAACAAAAACTTATTATTTATCATGATTTAGATTCTAAAAGGGAAAATAATAATAATAATAATTCCCACGTAAAATAGTGCATACAAAATAGGACTACACTTTGTTATCATTATTTTTTCCATATCATTATCTTATCTTATTTTTTCTTTTCTTTTTTCCTTTTATTTAGTCAGTTTGATGGGTGTTTAAGTATTTTCTCTAATTAATTACTATTTTTTAAAGAATAGGAATGATATCTATTGGTTTGTCTTTTTTTTTTTTTTAATTGTTATGGTTATTGAGTTTCACTCATTATTTTAGTGTATGTGTTCTAAGTGGTGTCCTCTCTTCCTCTTATTATTTTTGTTTGTTGTTTTTCTTACATTTAAGCCTTACTCTCTATTTTTTTGTATTTTTTTTAGGGTGACATATCAACAATTTGGTTAGATTGCATAGAAGACACATTGGATGAATTCGAGTGAACGAAGTGGTAGTCAATTTATCAAGTAGTTGTTAAAAAACATTTTTTGTAAATATCCTACCTTATGAAATTTAATATATATATTTTTTGGACCTTTCATTGCACATTTGATGATTCTGTAAGCAAGTGCCATATACGCAAATTTGCAAAAGCAAGAATGATACTAGAGAAGTTATTTTTAAAGATAAAATTAAAAAATTCTGGTGAAAATTGCTTCTAAATAATAACTTTTAGGTGTAAAAACCTACACCCTTAAATATATCTTATATTTAATAGTTTAAAATGTTATTGTGGGGCCCATGGGCCTGATAGCCTCGGCCCATCATATAGCAGGCCCAAGGCCCATGCCGAGGATCGCAAGCTATTTTTGAGGGAAAGGGGAGGAGAGCCTATTTTCCTAAATCCACGCCGAGGATACCTTGTCCTCGGCCTGACAAAGGTGATTTTGGGGAAAGGCTAACCCCAAAGTAAGCGGTCACTATCGCATTTAATACGCTCAACTAACCCCCCTGGCCGCATTAATGGGGAGGTAACCCCTTGGCAGGATAACGTTGGTTAGAGTGAGCCACTTGAGTGCCGATAAGGCCTCTGATGGGACGGACAACCAGAAGAAAAAGCGAATAGACGATCAACAGATGGAAGCAGGAGATAGGAAGATGAAAACTATAAAAGAAAAGCTAGTAAAGCCAAAAAAGGGGGGGACAGAAAGAGAGAACATTGAGGCCTCCTCGGCCACAGGCCGAGGAGCATTCCCCCATTTGTAAGGAGCATTCCCCCATTTGTAAGGAAACACTTAGCATTTGTTTATAAGAAAAAGTTTACGCATGGTGATCGACGGCCAGCACCTAAGCCTGTCAACCCACTCTCTATAAATTTATTGTTTGGGCTTATTGGGCTAAAAACCTGTTACCCAGGGTTAATCCAAATTGGGTCCTTACAATTGGCGCCGTCTGTGGGGAGGATTAGGGTGCTGGCCGGTGCACCAGGTAGGTGTTCTAAGTTCTAAGTATTTGTTTTACAGTAGATTGAATAAGATAAAAGTTCTAAGTTCTAAGTATTCATTTTACAAAAAAAAAAAAAAATAGATAATATAGAAGATTTGGCAGCAAAAAAAAAAAAAAAATCTCTCTCTCTCTCTCTCTCTCTCTCTCTCTCTCTCTCTCTCTCTCTTTATTTTTTATTTTTTTTTATTTCTACATTTCTCATTTCAATTTCTCTTTATTTGGCCATGTTTTGCTTATTGTTATTTCGAGACTTACGGGATATTTTTTGATCTATTGTTTTACTAGCCTTCACAAGATGCTATTAAAAGATGTTTCATTTTTTGTGACTCTTCACTGATGTGTAGGCTTTGAGGTTAGTACTATTGGGCTTTGTTCTTCTCTACATTATTTCTTGTAATAACAATGCCATTAATAAGACGCTAAAGAAGAATTACCATACTGATGTGTAGGTAGAGGAGATTAGTGTGAGAAGGAGAGAGAGAGTAAACTGATTTTGAATGCAAGGGATTCTCTCAAAAAGACACGTTTCAAGTTAGGAAAAAGCTCAAAACTAGTGTGTCTTCTATTTCCCTTAGGGTCACATCGAACAGGTTCGTTTTTAACTCTAAGTCTGATTTTTTTTTTTTTCTTTCAATTTTTTTGGAGGAAAATCTTTCAATTTTTATAATTATTATTATGGTTTTGTTCTATTTTGGGCGTGACAGCTGTGAAAGGTTGAGGAGATCAGCGTCAAAATGAGCATGTCTTCTATTTCCCTCAGGGCCACATCGAACAATTTCGTTTTTAACTCTTGAGTCTGATTTATTTTATTTTATTTTATTTTATTTGGAGGAAAATCTTTCAATTTTTATAATTATTATGGTTTTGTTCTATTTTGGGCGTGATAGCTGTGAAAGGTTGAGTTTTTTTTGATAGTTTTGAGCTTTTGTTGTTCAAACTTCAAAGTGCCTAATAAGTAATGATTTTTTTTTTTTTTTTGGTTAAGTCTTGGATTATTGTTTAGCGAAAAAAAGTCTTGGATTATCAGATTATGGGTTAATCTTCTTCTCCATATGTTGGTTTACCAATGAGAAATTATTCCGTGCTTTCTTGAGTCTTAATACAAGTTGCAGCAAGTACGTAATATATTAAGAGACCGTTTGGCCAGCATGTTTGTGTCTGGCTTTACGTTTTCAGCTCTTTTTTTTTTTTTTTTTTTCACACACGTTTCAAGCTTTTTCCAGCCGGTTTTTTACTGTGCAGCACTGTAGCGGCTCCTGTTCAATGAACAGTAGCCGCAATAATTGACTTTTCAACTCAAATTTTACTATTCACGGACCCACAATTTTCACTTTTCAGCAACTTTTTCATTCAAAATGGGTCCCACGGTACTATTCACACATTTAAAAATTATTTTGCTACAGTGTTTTCAGTTTTCAGTTTTCAGTTTTCAGTTGTATCTAAACGGGCCCTAAGTCTTAGATTATCGTTTAGCAAAAAAAAGTCTTGGATTATCAAATAATGTGTTAATTTTCTTCTCCACATGTTGGTTTACCAATGAGAAATTAAATTTATGTGGTAGATTTCGGGAATAGGATAATTATTGCTTAATTTGTAAAAAAGGGTTGTTTTTATCTCCAACAAAAACTTATTATTTATCATGATTTAGATTCTAAAAGGGAAAAAAAATAATAATAATAATAATTCCCACGTAAAATAGTGCCTACAAAATAGAACTACACTTTGTTATCATTATTTTTTCCATATCATTATCTTATCTTATTTTTTCTTTTCTTTTTTCCTTTTATTTAGTCAGTTTGATGGGTGTTTAAGTATTTTCTCTAATTAATTACTATTTTTAAAAAAATAGGAATGATATCTATTGGTTTGTCTTTTTTTATTTTTATTTTTATTTTTTTATTATTAATTGTTATGGTTATTGAGTTTCACTCATTATTTTAGTGTATGTGTTCTAAGTGGTGTCCTCTCTTCCTTTTATTATTTTTGTTTGTTGTTTTTCTTACATTTAAGCTTTACTCTCTATTTTTTTTGTATTTTTTTAGGGTGACATATCAACAATTTAGTTAGATTGCATAGAAGACACATTGGATGAATTCGAGTGAACGAAGTGGTAGTCAATTTATCAAGTAGTTGTTAAAAAACATTTTTTTTGTAAATATCCTACCTTATGAAATTTAATATATATTTTTTTGTACCTTTCATTGCACATTTGATGATTCTGTAAGCAAGTGCCATATACGCAAATTTGCAAAAGCAAGAATGATACTAGAGAAGTTATCTTTAAAGATAAAATTTAAAAATTCTAGTGAAAATTGCTTCTAAATAATAACTTTTAGGTGTAAAAACCTACACCCTTAAATATATCTTATATTTAATAGTTTAAAATGTTATGTATTTTAAATTTTAAAATTTTAAAAATTGGTAAAATTTAATCTGATCCAAAATAACTTACCAAAAGACAAAAAAAAACTCCAAACAAACAATGCCTTTTGACGTGCAATCCAAGATGAGAAGAAATACAAAATGAGCTTTTACTTCCAAAAACCGCACAAGATTGCCTAGACTTGCTTGCAATAGTTTTCAAATCGAAATTTGAAGAATTGAAAGATGATATTATGGTAAAGGGGGTTTCAGAAGAGTTATTGTATATGTGTAGGCCTTTGAGTTCTAAAAAAGGGGTTTACCATATGCACACATGTTTATAATTCTCGATGAAGATGATAAATTGCATAATTTAGAGGATTACGATCGGGTTGTTAAAGCAGAAATATCGTGTAAGGAGGAACAACCACAGTTACATAAAGCTGTACTGGAGCATATGATATACGGTTCTTGCGGAATACAAAATCCAAGATCACCGTACATGAAAAATGGGCGATATAAAAAAGGATACCCAAAGCCTTTCTCCCCAAAAACCTACCAAGGCAATGACTCATATCCTCTTTACAAACGATATGATACTAATAATCCTGTGCCATTGAATGATCATTGCAAGATTATGGTAGATTCTTGGGTTGTTCCATATAATCCTTGGTTACTGCTGAAATATAATTGTGATATTAATGTTGAAATATGTTGCAGTATCAAAAGTGTAAAGTACTTATATAAATATGTGTATAAAGGTCCAGAACGTGTCTCTATGGAAGTTAGGCCAGGCCCAAATTATGATGAGGTCCAACAGTATATTGATGCAAGATGGGTACGTTCTCTAGAGGCATGTTGGAAGATATTTGCTTTTCCTATGTATCGAATGTACCCTGCTGTTTTTCGTTTGCAAATTCATCTTTCAAATAGACAACATGTACGCTTTAGACCACATGAACCTATTGCTTATATTTTGGAGCGAAGTAAAAAGACAAAGCTCACTAAATTTTTCATATGAATATGATTGATCATGATGCATGGAATTATTTATATAGAGAGTTTCCTGAGCATTATGGTTGTGATTATAAAAACAAAACTTGGACGCAAAGAAGATCTCATAAAAAAGTAGTAGGCATGATATATACTGTTTCACCATTTGATGGAGAGAAGTTCAATCTGCATATTCTTTTTAATCATGTCAAGGGGCTACCAGGATTTGATGATTTATTGATTGTCAATGGGATAACCTATCCAACTTTTAAGCAAGTAGCTAAAAAAATGGGTTTACTAGAGAATGATAACAGCATACGATAGTGTCTTCTTAAGGTAAGAGACATTCGAATGTCGTTAGCTTTAAAAAGATTGTTTGCAACAATATTGGTATTTTGTCTACCAACTGGAGTAAAAGAATTGTGGAATGAGTTCTACCCATATATGGTAAAAGATTACCCATCAATATTTGTTACAACAGAGACACGTTGTACAAATAAACTTGTCAATGATTTAGAGGCATTGCTCTTGTAACATGGAAAGCACATCACAGAGTATGATTTGCCGATTTCAACTGGAGAATGTGACAATGATTTAGTTGTACCAAGACTCATACAAGATGAGCTAACTATTCCTAATGTAGATGAAGAACTCACTTTAATTGAGAAGTTGAATAATGACTAGAGAGTTGCATATGAGACAATCATGCCAGTTATTGGTCATAAGGAAAGCATGATATTCTTTGTTGATGGGCCAGGGGGAATTGGGAGAACATCTTTGTATCATATAGTATTGGCAACCTTGAGCAAAACCAATCACATTGCAATTGCCACAGCTACATCTGGTATAGCAGCAACATTACTTCCTGGTGGAAGAATAACTTATTCCAGGTTTAAGATCCCTTTAACTCCTGATGCTTCATCTATTTGCTCAAGAAGTAAACAATTAGACTTAGCTAAACTTATTAGACGTGCCACCATAATTATTTGGGATGAAGCCCCAATGGTAAATCGACGTGCACTTGAATCTTAGATAGAGCATTTAAAGATATTATGGAAGTAAATTTACCTTTTGGTGGGAAGGTGCTAATTTTGGGGGGAGATTTTCGTAAAGTACTTTCGGTTGTTCCAAAGGGTACAAAGGTAGAAATGATTGATGCATGCATAGTCAAGTCCCCATTATGGAAAGATGTCAAAGTGTTACATTTGAAGTAGAATATGAGGTTTGTCAATGATGAAGAGTTTACTGAGTTTATACAACGCATTGGTGATGGGAATGAACTATTTATAATGGATGATTTGATTAAATTACCTCCTTCAATGGCAATGCAATGGGAGGGTCAGCATTCTATATACAACTTGATTGATCAAGTTTTTCCAAGTTTGCAAGAACATGCCAATGATGCAAGACATATGGTTGATAGGGCTTTGCTAACACCTATAAATGATGATGTTGAACTGCTTAATGCAAAGATAATTTCTCAGTTCCCAAGAGATGAGTTTACGTTACATTCTTTTGATTAGGTAGAAGGAGATATGTAACATCTATATCAACAAGAATTCCTAAATTCTATATCTCCAGGGGGTTTACCACCACATATATTAAGGTTGAAAAAGGGTGCTCCAATTATGTTATTGCGTAATATAGATCCAAAAGCTGGATTATGTAATGTTACAAGATTGATATGCCATGGATGTTTTAACAACATAATAGATGCTAAAATTTTGACTGGACAATATGTGGGTACAAGGGTTTTCTTGCCAAGAATCCCTTTGAAGACAACAGAAAATGTAAACCTGCCATTTGTAATGATTAGACAACAATTTCCTATACGTTTGAGCTTTACAATTACAAAAAACAAAGCGCAAGGTCAGACAATTCCAACTGTTGGAATTTATCTTCCTGATTATGTTTTTAGTCATGACCAATTATGCCTGCATTTGGATTGCACTTAAAGTTGCGGCACGTTTTATGATTCATGTTTTCTGCCTTTTTTTTTTTTTTTTTTAGCCGGCTTTTTTGACTTTGGAGACAAAATTCACTGTGCATGTACTGTGCGTGCACTGTTCACGCACTGTTCATGCACTGTTCACACAATATTTAATATTAAAAGTGGGTCCCACAACACTATTTACACATTTAAAAATTATTTTGCTACAGTGTTTTCAGCAACAATCAGTTTTTAGCAACTTTCAGCAACAATAAGTGCTATCCAAACGGACCCTATATCTGGCGTTGTCAAGGGGAGTCTCCCTATCCACCACAAAACTATTGGTGCAAAAAGGAACAATACCTGAGGAGGAAGGTGTTCACACAAGAAATATTGTGTATAAAGATGTTTTGTTCCCTTCATCATATGTATTAATTAACAATTGGAAAAAACTGTCTTACATATAGATTTATTTTAATAATTTACAATTTTTAATGGTTATGCAGTCTACGTTTTAATATTTTATTTCTTGATATTTTTTATGTATACAATTAATTGGTAAAAGGAAGGATGCCCAACTCAAATGTGAGGATCGAGTCCACTATGCTAAATAATGGAGTGCATGTTGTTCCTCCTGCTCATTGGGAGAATTGGAAGGATGATCAATCAATATTGAACATGGACGCCATTGATAACAAGGTATATTTCTTTTTAATGATATCTTTAATCAGCATCCCTTTCTATTGTTTTATCAAAATTAATATTAAAAATGTCATGTTGCGTATAGTTTGGGTTCAAAAATTGCAAATTTATTCTCCTGGTTGGGGATTCACTATTCAAGTTGACAAGAAAGAGCTTTGGAAAGAAGTGAAACAAGTTGTAGAGTCTCAATAATTGGAAAGGTGTGTTACGCTATTTTTTACAATAGGAAAATAACTAATTGATAATCTTAATATACAAACAATTTTTTTTTCTTCATTTTGAAGTTCCAAGAACAAAGACAAACAACAAATCAATGTCAAGAGCAATGAGGTTTCCAACATCCATAAGAATAAAGACAAAGGAAAATGAAGGATGATGTGATCTCTAACACTCATGCTAACAGAGACAAATGGAGAATTAAAATCAAGGACAATGTGGTTTCCAACAGCTATGAGAAAAAAAAAAAAAAAGGAAACCAACAAAAAAAAACCAAGGATGATGCAATTTTCAACATGTGGAACAATAAAGACAAACAGAAAATGAGAGTGAAGGACGATGCAATAATAAAGCAGGTACAAATCATTACCACATCTACTTTTTTAAATAAAAAAATACTTAATTACATAATTTGGATATAATTTTTTTTTTTTAAATTTTTTTGGTAATTAAATAATAGTTCTTCATGTCCCAAGTTGAAGTAGACCATTCACATACATGGAGCTATGCAATATCATCACAAGGTCAGTTCAAATATTTCATTTCACAAGTTTATGCTTGATGTTTATTGTACTTATCATTATTGTGTACGTTTTAAAGTCTCCATTAATAACACAAACACACACATTTTGTATCATAGGTTCATGGCAAATGCTGTTGGAAAGCAATTAGAATGTGGAACAAATAACATTGCTCCACCAACTTCTCCACCATAGCCAACATAATATTAATAAGTTCACATATTCCATATTTCAGATGTAATGAATTATTTTACAGTTTTACCTAATGTAAATATTTTACTTTTCTACATTGATCTGTCAACTTTTCATAATAGCTTTTGTAAAGGTCACCACATGTATTTTGTAAGTAGTTTTATTGTTACGATTTCATTATATATATTCATTATATGCACTATTTATAAGATTTATTCAATGGATCTTTTTTTCCTCCGCCTATAAGTTAATACTAAATTATAGCATCATCTTCTAATTAATAACACGTTGATTACTAGATAAAAAAAATTGGAAAGATGGATAATAATTACGGAATACTAACCTCTGAGCACGTCACGTGCGTGCTCAAAGGCTCTTTTATTTTTTGGGTAAGGTTTAATATAGAGCATCCATTATAATTTCGGATCACTACATTTTTCAATAACAAAAAAAACCTAGGGGTGTGATGAAAAATTATTTCACCACACATAATACTCATCACACCCCTAGTTTTTTTTTTTTTTTTTTTTTTTTTTTGTTATTGGAAAATGTAGTGATCCGAAATTATAATAGATGCTCTAAATTAAACCTTACCAAAAAAATAAAAGAGCCTCTAAGCACCCGTGTAAATTATAGATGAAAGTCCTCTAATTGTTTTTTAAATTCTGGAATTCTCTAGTCCTAAGGGTTGGGTGGAATGATACATTAGTGCTTTTCTTTACTAGGGTAAGATAAAATAAAATAAAAGAAACGTTTCTGTGCTGTTCAGGCTAAAGCACATACATCTGATTTATATTTTAATTGATTGTCATTGTTAAAGAATAAATTGTCTATACGACAGAATGTCTTGCACGCTATGTAGAGTGGTTGAATGGGTGACCACAAGTCACTTGGTGGATAATGGTGGCCTATGTAACTAGTTTTGGGGTAGATGGATGGGATAACCTTATTGTTATTTGCTGGTAAGCTGGGTCCGAAATTCTTTTACTTGTTGTGGCAGGCTAACGACAAAGTCCCAAAAATTCCTATACTGTTTTATCTGTTAACTGAACTTTAGAATCATTTTTCCCATACCTACTTTGGTGTGAGATCGATTATAGACCACCAAATTTCTAAAATGTTAACTAGCTCTTTGATTCCGATCTTATCTTCACTTTTACTATAAAAATACATGCGCAAGACAAGGACTTATTAGAACATGAAGCCCAAAGTCAGTCATATTAGGAATCTTGGGTGCAAGAGCAGCCAACTTATTAATGTGGTGGGCTTGACCATGCCCAATCCGCTATAACAGCTCCCTTTTCAATAGCAATGTCAATAGAGAGCCTGAAAAATCGTTGAAATCAGTTGGTGATGTTGATGGTGACAAAGTTGAATTCAGTTTTGCATGTGGGAATCTCGTGCACAGATATATACAAATAGAGTTGACCAAGCAAAGGAGAAGACCAATTAAGCTCATCGTTATTCATTACCACATAAAAGAAACAGGGAGAGAGCTCTCCGGCAATGCCATGATGCCAATACTAAACGAGAAATCACTCTTATACACGGAGAATTTGACACCCCCTTCGGTAGGATTCATCTTTCTCTTTTATTCTCATGTTGAATTTGTAATGAAAATTCTTTTTGATGTTCTACATGTTCAATTCTCGTGGCTCCAGTGTTGTTCTTGTGTGGCTACAATGACTCTGGTTTTTGTAAATTGAATTTCTCATCACATGTTTCTCTGTCCCGCTTGTTAATCAATTTATATTGAGAAACAAAAATTGTTTCGAAGTGGTAGGGATTCCCCTTGTGCATCTTAAGTTCCTTTGAATTTGAGTAACTGATTGGCTGCACAGTAATAGCCAATTCTTCTTTCTGGTTGTACAGCCACTCTATTTTCCTTTGTGCTTTTTGGAGATAGCCAACTTAGCAATTAAATTCCCAATTTTACTGTACACATAGCATAGCTGTGTTTATGCTTTTTTCATTAGAGATGTTCTAATTTCTATCTATAGTTTCAGGTTGTAGTGCTGACTGCAAACATGGGATGTAAACGTTGTCGGCAAAGAGTCTCCCAAGTTGCTTCCAAAATGACCGGTAAGAAATTCCGTTAATGTTTTATCACATCACATGTCCTGATGTGCAAGGCAAGAAACCAATAAAAGACAACAATTACTCAATTAGTGAGGGATGATGATTTGGCTCCTTCTTGTGGACACCCTGTCCCATTTGTTGGGACAGAGCGTGGGATGATTCTTCTATCTGAACTGGATTTAAACATAATAAAAGTATATTTAATTTTTTTGAATGATTCTCTTCTTATTTTATTGTTTATTGGACTGGCGGCTTGTAGTGCTGCAACTTGATTTGTAGTATATAATATTTAACGGCTTGTAATAAGATTAATTCTTAATTTGTTTATTAAATAATAGAAAACTGAAAAAGTAGAAAATTATTGGTCTACTCGAGTCGACCTAAAAATATTGGTGGCTACTACTAGCTTGTAGTGTTGAAACTTGATATGCAGTGTATTATGTTTAATAACTTGTAATAAGATTAATTCTTAATTTGTTTATTAAATAATAGTAAAAGACTAAAAGTATGGAAAATTATTGGTCTACTCAAATCCACGAGAAAAAATGAATTTTGGTGGATGGGTGAAGTAATTCCAAGCATTTGAAAATCTTAAGTGACAAGATTTAGGCAAAGAAATTCCATCCGAAATCGGGTTGAATAAAAATGAGGTGATTTCGGATATATACATTATTTCTCTTATAGCGTATGGATATATTGATTCTATATGATTGTGCATCTCACAAATATTGTGAGAATGAATACACATATACTATTTGATATATGAGATAATTATTGGCAGGACTAAATCTCCTGAAAAAAATATTTAATTACTGCCCTTGCAATTGATGTTATACAATGAAATTAGTACATTTCTTTGATCAATACAATATCTATATAGTTAGCCACTAAATAGGGAAAGAAAAAAAAAAAAAAAAAGAAAAAAAAAAAGGAAAAGAGATGTATACATGCTACATATAACAGTAGAAATCTCATTATCAGATATTTAGTTTGAACACTCGCTATGGAGTTTAATGTTTGTTATACACTAATATGCAGGATTAAAAGAGTATACAGTTGATGTGCACAATAGACAGGTGATTATGAAGGCAGATCTGGGACTTCATTGGAAAGTGGAAAATGATCCCCTTAATAAGAGCGAGATGAACCAAGAGTGTCGTCCATTAACTTACCTTCTCAAAACTTTCAGATCAACTTGCTTTGGCAACCATTTGGCTGATCAAACATAAACGTGTATAGTATATAGTCTATCATCTAGGTACCATATGCTGAAGAATTTAATTTGTCACACTATCTGATGGCCATCAAAATCTATACCAGAAGCGGTATATGTCAAACTTTTTTTAATTCGAAGTTGGAAACTTGGAACTTGTAATTTGGTTTTATAAAATGACTTCAATTAGAGTGAAAAATGACACAATGCATTAAAAGGCTAATGAGCTTTTGCGTGGTTGGGCTGGAAAGTTATTTTATTATTTTCAGCTTCAATAAGCCTATCCTATGTACATACCTGATTTTATACAATTTTTCATAACTTGCAATAGGTGAAAAGAGTTTTTTTTCTCACACATTTTTGTATAAAAACTAGTAATGTGTTTCACAAGCACCACAATTGTTGGGTTTAGAGAGAATTTTGAGACGACAACATTACATACCGGTGTGGACAGGTGGCCCTGTTTTAATAAGATCATAACAAAAAACAAGGGGAAAGAAATGGACAAACAGGCGCATAATTGCAAAAGCAAAATAAGTATCGCCGTTGCCGGGGATCGAACCCGGGTCACCCGCGTGACAGGCGGGAATACTCACCACTATACTACAACGACCCGCTGATGTGTAAATGATTCTGTTTAGAATATTATACAGAAAGGAAAACAGTTATAAATTGGGTAAGAACTTTAGACTTTAAGAGTGTGCAGAATCAGTAAAATAAACACTAGAGGCTACCAGAGCAACTGAAACGATAAAGGAGCTCTTGAAATTAAAAAAAAAAAATTATATTTTAGTTCCCAAATTTACAAATTATCAGATTCAAATTTAAAGTTTTTTTAAAGAAAAATTTAATTTTTTATTTTGTACTAAGTGAATTATTAAGTGTAAAAATTGAAGAGTCCAAATCCAATTAGATTCTAAATTAGATTTCAATTGGAATCTAATTTTTCGCCACATATTCATCTAAGTTTTTTATTTTTGTGGCAATTGAATTATTGGGTACAAAAACCGAAAAGTTTAAAACCAATTAAATTCTAAATCATATATATATAGAAATAGGTTCAAGTTACGCCTAGTGTAACTCTTTAAAGTTACACATTTTTTAAACCATTAGATTTAAGTAGATTCAATAGTTAAAAAAAGACCCTCATTATTACAAATATTTTTATTAGAATCTTATTAATTACTCTTATTTATTACATTCTAAACATATTTCTAAACCCGACAAAACTTGATGACTGGCTCTCTCTTTCTCTCCGTTTGTCTCTTTTTGTCCGTTTGTCTCTCTGTTTCTCTTTGAAATATTACGTTATGTTTGATTGCAATTTTTGCCTTTTGATGTGATTTTTTTTGGGACTGTATGTAATCTATGGATTCATTTGTCAAGTTCTGTTTTGGACACTAGAGGAAATTAAAGCAATTTAATGGGTCTGTGTCTTTGAGCAAAATTCAGATACCACGGGAAGTAAGGCACCAGGCTGGGGTGAGCAATGGAGCGTAGAAGGTTATGGTGGCAATGATGATGATGACAAGCTCATGAACAAGGTAGGAAACAGCAGTGGCAGCAAGATGGGAGATGTGAAAGCAGCAGCATCGGCAGGACTCAACAAGCTGCATCAGTGAGCGCCCAAAAGGTTAAGAGCGGAACCTTGGTGGGAATCAAATGGGTCAAGAATCAGTACCAGAAAAAGGTCTCTAAATGAACAAAGATTTGCTCCTCTGATTGGATGAATGAAAATTTGTATTTGTTCCAAAAAAATAACCAAGAACATTTTACATGAAACTTTATACATACAAGATGGACAATGTGAACAGCTCTCTTTGTTGGCTTGGTAGTCAGTCGCTCATTTTTCTTATCCCAAGCCCGAAGGTGGACAATTTGATTTAGTTTTGCTGTTCCTCACCCTCTATAATATATTAATATTGTTGTGCTTTATAATGTACATTCTGAAGATTTTGTAAAATCCTTTTAGTGACATAATGCCATGGCAGTGCTAGCAAGCTCTACCATAGTAGCAGATAGCCCCCACTGGACAGCGATGGCAGAATTAAGACTATGATCTTAGTTTCGACTTAAAATTTCAATCACAGATGACTATTTCTGTCTCCCAGAACGGTTTGTATAACAGCGGAGTCTATAAATTTATTGGAACTATTCGTAATAATCTTAGAGGAAAGCACTTTGTAGTTTTTAATAGTAAGGTTTACCATTAAACCATAGAAAAATAGAAAACAAAACACATTACAACACCTCTAAAACACAAGACAATCACTAAACTAAGAATTGCTGTCAAATCCTCTAGGGGGTTTGAGAAGACAAATTTTGCAATAGTAAAGCAACTACGTTTGGCAAGTACATTTGCTTCTCATGCAAATGTGAAGACATATTTTGCAATAGTAAAACAACCACGCTTGACAAGTACATTTGCTTCTCACGCAAATCTGCTTCCCACGCAAGCCAATTATGCAAAGGATCAGGCCTTCCCACTCAACTTCACAATATTGATACATGTATTAATATCACCTCCAAATTAACATGCAGATCCACATCTTTAAGTGTGAAGTTGTAACTGATGTGCTTAATTTTTTTATTCAGCTAGTACTCATGGTGGTCCCATGTATAATTGCTTAAAATCCAATCCTAGGATTAACACTAAAGCATATTGTGAAGTTGAGTGTGGATGTGTCAATAGGCAGACTAGTCACTGACCAAAGCTTATAAAATTCTATCATTAGATGTGCCATTATTTATTAATGATGCCAATAACAATTTCTGCACTAGGTCCAACTTCTAAAACTCTTATCTCAAACTAGACGACTAGATGAAGGCCGTCCTTTACCAGTGGCGCTCAAGAAACCAGTCCATGTGCCATTATCATCCATGTTTTGCTTTCAACCCTCCACTTCTATCAATTGATTCAATACCTCCTCCCACCTCCCCATTTTTTCCCACATACCCATCGGTGTTGGGCTTATGCCAACCCTAGAACTCTAAAATATAGAGTCAAGCGCGCACACATCCATAGAGTTGCACAAACAATTCATTTACTTGAAATAGTCATTCACCCTAATCATAAAAGAGGTAGTCAAATGGGCAAAAGTAGACATTGATCCAAACCATCTGGAATTTAAAAAGAACATAATACTAAACAGTTGACAAACTAAAAAATATAGTCATTGATCCAAACCATAGTGTACTGCTTAGTACATCAATCTAATGAACTACAGATAATTTACATCTAATCTAATTCCATCATTTTCTTAGTTTTATTTGTAACTCCTATTCACATAAATGCAGCTTAATCACGATTCAGCAAAACCCAAAGGTGTTCTCGCCACTGTAGGTCATATACAGGAAACCATCTTCTTCCTTATTTTCCACATAAATTGCAGACATCATAGCCGCTGCAATAAATTGAAACCATCTTCTTCCTTTTTTGCTGCCGGCAACCTGTGGAGGTGGAACAATGGTGGAGGAGCAATGGAGGAGGAGATAAAGAGAGAAACGTAATATATTATAGAGGGTGAGGAACAGCAAAACTAAATCAAATTGTCCACCTTCGGGCTTGGGATAAGAAAAATGAGCAACTGACTACCAAGCCAACAAAGAGAGCTGTTCACATTGTCCATCTTGTATGTATAAAGTTTCATGTAAAATGTTCTTGGTTATTTTTTTTGGAACAAATACAAATTTTCATTCATCCAATCAGAGGAGCAAATCTTTGTTCATTTAGAGACCTTTTTCTGGTACTGATTCTTGACCCATTTGATTCCCACCAAGGTTCCGCTCTTAACCTTTTGGGCGCTCACTGATGCAGCTTGCCGAGTCCTGCCGATGCTGCTGCTTTCACATCTCCCATCTTGCTGCCACTGCTGTTTCCTACCTTGTTCATGAGCTTGTCATCATCATCATTGCCACCATAACCTTCTACGCTCCATTGCTCACCCCAGCCTGGTGCCTTACTTCCCGTGGAATCTGAATTTTGCTCAAAGACACAGACCCATTAAATTGCTTTAATTTCCTCTAGTGTCCAAAACAGAACTTGACAAATGAATCCATAGATTACATACAGTCCCAAAAAAAATCACATCAAAAGGCAAAAATTGCAATCAAACATAACATAATATTTCAAAGAGAAACAGAGAGACAAACAGACAAAAAGAGACAAACGGAGAGAGAGAGAGAGCCAGTCATCAAGTTTTGTCGGGTTTAGAAATATGTTTAGAATGTAATAAATAAGAGTAATTAATGAAATTCTAATAAAAATATTTGTAATAATGAGGGTCTTTTTTTAACTATTGGATCTACTTAAATCTAATGGTTTAAAAAATGTGTAACTTTAAAGAGTTACACTAGGTATAACTTGAACCTATCTCTATATATATATATATGAGAAACCATTACATTTTTTAGAAATATATGGTTTAAAAAAATGTAAATAGTTACCTGTATAATTTGAACATCTTCTAAAATTTTTAATTCTACCTATGCATATGCACAAGGCTACATACTAGTATTTTTTAATAGATGCATACTCTCTCTTCTTATATGAATAGTATAACTTACCTTGATATTATATGAGAGAATGAAATAAACATTTATTATGATTCAGAAATATTCTATAGTTATCCCTAAACTTTTAAACCTAAAACCAATTTAATAAATATAATAGTAAAATAATGAAACTGAAAAAGTAGGAACCCTAAATTTTATTAAGAAGACAAGGATGAAATCTATAAAAACTGAAATTAAAGAGAGTCCTAAAAATACTATTACTATTCTTATATAATTTCTTCAATATCTTGTAGGTTAAGTGATATTGAGAGAGACAAAGTTCAAATTTACTTTCTTTCATTTTGTGCAAGTTTTTTTATTTTATTTATGTGTATATTTCCTTATCATTTATAAAAATAAAATAAAATCCAATTGAATCTACCTAAATTGGGCTTTTGACATAAATTATCTAAACAAAGCTAGACAACAAATTTTTTAGGGTTTGGATATTTTTTAGGGTTTGGTTTACCTCCATTAATGGAAGTAAACCAAACCCAAAAAAATTTGTTGTGACAGTCTTTTAACTAAACAATAAATTAGACTTTTTAAACTAGATATGTCATTTTGTTTAGAGATGTCATTTTGTTTTAAATATACAATCACAAGTGTTAGTGAGTTTTAATTTCCACATTTTATTTAGTAAGTAGGTGATGGACATCACCTACTTACTAAATAAAAGGTGGAAATTCATTTAAAACAAAAGGAAATTCATTTTAAAAAAGTACTGGAAATAAGCTAAATCCAATTTTTTAACTCAGAATGTAATAATACTTTCAAAATCACAACAATATGATAAAATGAAAAACAAGCAATATAAAATACAACAAAGTGCGTAAATTCACATCCATATATTCAGACATACAAACATGTTCCTAGCCAATTTATGAACAATGACTTTGGGCTTTCAGCGTCAAACAAAAGGGTAAAGTAATTGATCGTCATATCCACAAGCCTAGAACTTCCAACGTCATTGCATCTTATATGCCCAAATATTTATCATCCTCAACGATTGTTACGAAACTTATACAACCCAGAAACAAACTTAGGGACACTTAAATCTACGAACAAAAACAAAATGTCGGATAAAAATTCTATGATTTTGATAGTTAATAGGATTCTTAAGAGGCCATTACAATGATCCACGACTTAATTTGGACATTCTTCCTCAAAAACAAAAGGGTAAGTTAATTGATCATCATAGCTACAACATCTAATATGATGTTAAAGCTCATTGTAAACACAAAATTTCTCAATTGCAGAATCAAACAATTGAAAAAAATATATTCTTTGCAATTATAAATTTGTATGGATAAATAATGAGTACAATCTCTATTTCAATTTTTTTAGAAAAGAATACCCTCTGATTCTATGAATTGAACGGTCTTCAAGTCTTCTATGCCCTCTATTTATAGTGGTTTCAAAGGATAAGTCCCACTTGGGATTGACTTCCTTATAGATAATTATCTCTATTTTTTATTTCTTTTAATAATGATAATGATTAACTATTATCATTTCAATTTAATTGAAATATTTATCTATATTTAATTAGAATAATTATCATCAAGAATACAAGATAGAATTTTTACTTCAGCCCAATCTAAGTGTATATGTGTATGAAGCTCCCTCCTAGAGACTTGAACCCCGGCCTTTGCCCCCCACACCCCACAAGTACTTATATTTGTGAAGTGACCACTGCACCAAGGGTGCGCGGTGGTGACTATATCAAGACTTCAAAGAGTTCTAATGTTACTCATTCATAGAGTTCTTTTCCTAGTCAAACTCTGACCAGATGACTTCGAAAAGGAGTTAGAGAGAACTTTAAAAAGCTTAGAGGCTGTTTGGTTCATCAGTTTTCATGACTCATTTCTCTGTTTCCATAACTCAATTCTCAAAAATGGTGGGACCCATTGCAAAATACTTGTTTGGCTGCACCAATACTCTGTTTCCATAACTCTGTTTTCATCTCTCAATTCTCTACTTTTTGAGTTACGAGTTGTGGAAACTGAAAACAACTTTTAGCTGTTTTCAATTTCCATAACTCATAACTCAATGGCATTTTTGTAATTAAAATTTCACATGGGTCCCACGGTCAGACTTTTTGCTCTCACTTTATCTTCTTTTCTCTCTTTTTATTTATTTATTTTTTTTGTCTTTCACGGGTCTGGAACACCTGCTCCTCTTCTTCTTCTTCTTCTTTTTTTCTTCTTTTCTTTTCTTTTTACTTCCTGGGTTTGGTTTTTTTTTTTTTTAAAATTATTCTCCTTTTCTTTTTTTCTTCTTTTCTTCTCTTTTCACTTNGAAAACGAAGAGAAAAAGGAAGGGAATAGGCAGGGGAAAAAGAAAAAAAAGAAAAAAAAAAGAAAAAGAGAGAGAGAGAGAGAGAGAGAGAGAGAGAGAGAGAGAGAGAGAGAGAGAGAAAGTCAACTGACATTGGGTTAGTGTGTGGGTCCCACAAATAGTTGAAAAATATTGAGTGATGAGAATTGAGTGATGGTGCCAAACGGAGTGGGGTATTTTAAGTGATGAGTGATGAGTGACGGAAATTGAGTGACGGAAATTGAGTGATGAAAAATGGTGGTGCCAAACATGCTTTTAATATCAATCAGCCAACGTCCTAGCTATATAAGGACTGAGACTCTATCCTTTGGTGAAGTCCCAACTTGCACTGATGATTATTTTTAAATTATTATCTTTTGATCTGTTTGGAATCCGCTTATTTTCTTTTCCTATCTAAATTGGTATTTGACTAAATATCATCCAACATTCTCATGCCAATATGACTCCACGAGTAGGACTTCTTTTCCTAGTTAAACTATGACTAGATGACTTCGAAAAGGATTTAGAGAGAACTTTAAATAGCTTAATATCAATCAGCCAACGTCCTAGCTATATAAGGACTGAGACTCTATGTTTTGGAGAAGTCCCAACTTGCAATGATGATTATTTTAAAATTATTATCTTCTGATATGTTTGGGATCCGCTTATTTTGTTGAAATTGAAAACTTTTTGCTGAAAGTACTGTAAATAAAGGTAAAAGTTTGCTGAAATAGTACAGTGGGACCTATAAATAGTACCGAAAAGTATAGCAGGGCTCATGAATAGTAGCAAAAATAAGATAAATAGTAAAATAAACTGGCTTTTTAATTAGTAGTCAAACACATGCTTGGTATCTTTTTATGACAAGTAGGAGTTAATGTCTGTTGCAACTAAAAATTACTTAAGAGTTTAATTCCAAGTAGGACAATGGAACTCACAATGCCTTATCCCTTCATCAGATACAAGAATTCTCCTTCATTCTGACTTCTTTTCCTGGCCAATCCGGTCTTGACTAGATAAGTTTTAGTTGCAATTAAACTCTCTCTGACCAGCACTATAAAAGGGCAGCCCCGGCCACACATAGTTCACAATTTTCCTCGCATAGTGCATAAGTTCGGACATCTCAAGAAAAAAAAATCTTGAAGAAGGCATAGGATTTTTTTTTTCTTCCTTTCTTAGTCAGGTAGCAAGGTATAATCTCTTCTTTATTGTAACCTCGTGTATATTTTTTGTAGACCGTGCTCATGACCCTTTTTCTTCTTGTAGTATCCGTCTTCACAATTTTCATTGTTTCTAAAGAACCTTGCACCAAGTTTCACAAGACCATCGCAATTGTGTCAAATTTTGCACAAGCTCGAGTATGGAACCCCCTCTTCGAGAGGTACATTCTTGTACTCTTTTTTATTATTTATTTATTATTTATTTTTTTTATGCAATATTTTATTCCTACATGTTTGTGACTTTCTGTTGACATACTACTTACTTGAGATGCGGGATTTGGTTTATCCATCTCTCTCAAGTATTAAGATTTGAAAGTACTCACTTGAGATGTGGGACTTGGTTTATCCATCTCTCTCAACTACTTACTTGAGATGTAGGATTTGGTATATCCATCTCTCTCAAGTGTGTTTAATTTTTTTGAAAGTACTTACTTGAGATGCGGGACTTGGTTTATCCATCTCTCTCAAGTATTAAGATTTGAAAGTACTCACTTGAGATGCAGGGTTTGGTTTATCCATCTCTCTCAAGTGTGTGATTTTTTTGAAAGTACTTACTTGAGATGTGGGACTTGGTTTATCCATCTCTCTCAAGTATTAAGATTTGAAAGTACTTAGTTGAGATACAGGACTTGGTTTATTCATCTCTCTCAAGTGTGTAATTTTTTTTTTGTTTCTTTAAAAATAATTGTGAAAATTGACTTTTGCTTCTTTTCCTCCTTTTTTTAGCATGTCCAAACATTTTTCTTTGAAGATTCATATATTGGCAACGAACTGGCCCTATTCATTTATTTGGAGAAAGACAACAAAGAAGTGAAGCCTACGACTCTAATCACCCGTCCTCCCATTATTGGTGAATTTTCACCAAAATGGGATTGTGATATATGTCCACCTAACTTGCCGCAGTGGTCACAAGTTGCTCCCCAAAATATTGATGCAAGTGCAACACTTCTACTCGCTTCCCACCACACAAACATTTCGAGTATGAGACCATACCCATCTCTGGGACGAGAAATAATTGCGGGTTGAACCAACTGGGAGTACTCCTTCAACGTGAATGGAGGAATTTCCTTTATTCCATTATATTAGGAAAGGTTGGAAGACGTATTCAGTAAATGCAAGGGACTCCTTAATGATGCCAACCTTAGTGAAGCTGTTTTCGCTTCCTTGTTCACGTATGATTACAATGAACATCTTGTGAAAGCGTTTTGTGAATGTTGGAGTCCAATGACAAATACTTTGCATACTTTGGTTGGAGAAATTTACAATGTGAGATTTGCATAAGCCAATTAGAGGACTTTTTTATGATGAAGTGGTCCCCACTGCAAACAAGAATGGGCAAAAAAATATTTGTCATTGGACTCCAACATTCACAAAACTCTTTCACAAGATGTTCATTGTAATCATATGTGAACAAGGAAGTGAAAATAGCTTCACTAAGGTTGGCATCATTAAGGAGTCCCTTGCATCGACTGAGCACATTTTCCAACCATTCCCAATATAATGGAATAAAGGAAATTCCTCCATTCATGTTGAAGGAGTACTCCTAGTTGGTTCGACCTGCAATTGTTTCTCGTCCCAGAGATGGGTTTGGTCTTGTACTCACAATGTTTGTGTGGTGGGAAGCGAGTAGAAGTGTCGCACTTGCATCAATATTTTGGGGAGAAGCTTGTGACCATTGCGGCAAGTTAGGTGGACATATATCACAGTCCAATTTTGGTGAAAACTTCCCAATGATGGGAGGACGGGTGATTAGAGTTGTAGGCTTCGCTTCTTTGTTGTCTTTCTTTGAATAAATGAATAGGGCCGGTTTGTCGCCAATATATGAATTTTCGAAGAAAAAGGTTTGGACACGCTAAAAAAAAAGAAGAGGAAAAGAAGTGAAAGTCAGTTTTCAAAATTATTTCTAAAAAAAGAAGAAGAAAAAATTTACACACTTGAGAGAGATGGATAAACCAAATCCCGCATCTCAAGTGAGTACTTTCAAAAAAATACTAAGCTGCCTACATACCCCTTGAAAGGGATCAAGTCACCATGTAGTTCAAAGGGTTTTTTGGTTTGAGACGTGACCGAACTTAGTACAAAATAGTAAGCTGCCTACGTACCCCTTGAAAGGGATCAAGTCACCACGTAGTTCAAAGGGTTTTTTTGGTTTGAGACGTGACTGAAATTAGTGCAAAATACAGTTGCCTATATACCCCTTGAGAGGGATCAAGTCACCACGTAGTTCAAAGGTTTTTTTTTTTTTTTTTTTTTTTTTTTTTTTTTTTTTTTTTTTTTTTTTTTTTTTTTTAAAAAAAAAAAAAAAAAAAAAAAAAAAAAAAAAAAAGTTTTGTTTTTTTGTTTTGTTTTGTTTTTTGTTTTTTGTTTTTGCTCTAATATTTGCCTAGGCTGCCTTTTTAAAGGTTTTCAACCTAACAAGCTTTTAATACCCTAACTTTTGCCAAAGTCACCTTTTAAAATGTTTTCAACCTAACAGACACTTTTTTTTTTTATAAATAATTTATGAACACTTTCAAAAGTAATGAGAGAACATCATGTACTCTTTAAGTGTTGAAGTAGGCAATTTTAGACTCTTGCCAAGGAGCATTTCAAACTTCAAGCATAGTAATGTTTCAAGAATTTGCCGTTGATAGGGCCAATTCTCAAACCATCTACAGCAACCAACTTATATGCGTCATTTGTATAGGCTTCTTGAACAACATATGGTCCATCCTATTTTGACACAAACTTATTCTTGGTGCAATGAGTGATGATGATGGGTCTTCGCATAGCAAGATCCAAATCTCCAACTTGGAAAGATCAAGGATGAACCTTTTTGTCAAAAGTCCTAGAAATGCGAGCTTGATAACACTCAAAGGCGTTGTTGTGCCTCAAGCCTTTTTTTCATCCAAACCTTCTAATTCTTCAAGTCATAGAAGAACATTGTCCTCATTTGAGAGGCCTTGAATGGCAATTCTTAATGAATGGATTTGGCGTTCAAGTGGTAAAACAGCTTCTACCCTATAAACAAGAGAGTTGGGCGTGGCATGGGTAGGTGTTCAGTATGTTGTGCGATAAGCCCACAAAGCCTCTTCAACTCTTTCATGCCAATCTCTTTTTGACTTCCCTACAACTTTCTTGAATAGATTGCATAGAGTTTTGTTGAAGGCTTCTGCAAGACCATTGGCTGGAGCATTATACATAAAGGAGTTATGTTGCTTAAAACCAAAATCATTGCAAAGCTTGTCCATCAACTTGTAGAATTCTTTCCCATTATCAGTGATTATATAACACGGTACACCATATCTGAAGATGATGTTTCTTTTGATGAAGTTCACAACAGTTTCTTTCTTCACTTCTCAAAATACAACAGCTTCAGTCCATTTGGAGAAATAATCTGTCACAGTCAAGATATATGAATGTCCACCAAAGGACTTTGGAGTTAATGGTCCAACCACATCTAATCCCCAAGCATTAAATGGCCATGAAGCTACGGTAGGATGTAAGGGTTCCAGAGGTTGATGAATGAAATTTGTATGGAATTGACATGTTGAACATCTTTTTGCATAATTCATACAACCTTTGATCATAGTGGGCCAATAATAACCCATCCGCTTAATTTGAAAATGAAGTTTTGGACCAGATTGATGAGCACCACGAATGCCTAAATGAACTTCTTCAAGTGCCTTGACAGCTTCCTCATCATCCAAGCAACGAAGGAGAAGGCCATCAAGTCTTTGAAGATGCATGGAGGTACCACCAAGTCTTTGAAAACTTAAGGGGATACCACCAAGACTTTAACCATGAAAGGCAGCTAGACTTTAAAGAGGAGGGAGAAACCACATTTTAGAGACGCCAAGCAACATTCTCACAATGATGTTTGCTTTCATGGTGATTTTGCATTCCTTTTGGTAGCAATGTCACAGTGATGTTTGCCTTCATACGATATCGTAGTGCCGTTCACCCAAAACTATGATTGTATTTAGTGTGACATACCAAGTTACTTGTGTACCACTTAAGAGAGATTGAATCATCACATGATTCAAGGAATTTTTTTTTTTTTTGACATGTGACTGAACTTAGCATAGAATACCAAGCTGCCTATGTACCCTTTGAGAGGAATCAAGTCATCATATAATTCAAGAAATATTATTATTTTTTACACGTGAACACTTTCAAGAGTAATGGGAAAACATCATGTACCCTTCAAATGTTAAGGTAGGTAGTTTAGGCTCTTACCAAGAAGTGTTTCAGACTTCAAGAATAGTAATGCTTCAAGAACTTGCCGTTGATAAGGCCAATTCTCAAAACGTCTTTTAGTTGTATTACTGTTGATTTCCTTCAATTCATCAACTGTAGCTTGTATGCCTTCTTCAAATATGGGTGGAGAATCCTCAACATTTTCTTCAATAGGGGGCTCCTCTTTTGTGTCTTCAACAATTGTTACATGATTCATTGAAGTAACAACATCATCTTCGACTTCTTGATTTGTGATCACCATTGTACGCCTTTTTGCAGTTAGAGCTTCTCCAGTATTTACTTCCCAAATGGTTCTATGTTTCATACGAGAAGGAATGGAGCTTTGAATCTCATTTGAATATTGATCAACAATAAGTGTGTCATTAGCATCTCTAGGGAGGAAATTTGTCCTCTTGTTTTGCTCTCACTTTGCCTTCAAATCTTTTGAGAGTTGAGAAGAAATTGAATGACTAAGCCTTGTGAGAATTGAACCTTGAGTACCAACTTGAGAAGGAGTTGAGTGACTGAGTCTTGTGAAAATAGAACCTTGAGTGCCAACAATAGAGTTATCTTCTTGTGTCCCCAACCTATCAAAGACTAAGATATGGGAAGTGGGTTGCCCAATGCGGTCAAAGACATATGATTTCTTTGATAGGTTCGAAGATTGTTCTTCTTCCTCATAGTTTGCTGAAATTATTGAATCACTAGCTTTTCGGATGGGAATATGAACAGGAGTTGGTGGAGTGTATCCAATTCCAACCTTAGAACTTGTTACACTGAAACCTTTGGCCTTCGACACCCTATGTTTTTCTTTTACAGAGGCTTCAGGGATGAGTTTACCCAAACCACTTGGCTTCTCATGGTCATAACCAGCTTTAGCCATGAGTCTATATGCATTAGGGTCAAAACCCTCTTTGGTTCGTTTGGTGGGCAGAGTCCCATGCTCAACAATCGGTCATTAGGATGATCTTGTGAACCTTTTCAATGGTTGGCTTGAGATTCTTGGTTTTGTGATTTTAGCAACTAGAAGAGTTAGTCCTTGCAAGTCTTCCAATCTCCTGAAAATGGGGATTGACCCTCTTTTCTTTTGGTGACTGGGATATAATGTAACACAGGAGCTACCTTAGTTACTTTAAAAGCATGATGCTTCTTATCTTTTATGGAAGTCTTTATTTGCTTGGTTTCCTTCTCCTCAACTGGAGAGTCAATCCTTGAAGTTTTGGAGTGGAGGTTTACTTATTTGCTAGATGGTGAAGCAACGACTTGTGCTTCTTCTAGCGTATCATCTTCCAAATAAAATTTTGCATTAGCAAAATGTGATTTAGCTACAGTAAAGGGCTTGTGATCAGCTACTATTTTTTTAACTTGTCTATCTTGGAAATATTTAAGGCATTGGTGATACGTAGATGACACAACACCATACTCATGTAACCATGATCTTCCAATAAGTAGTTTGTAAGTGGTCTTGGCATTAATGACATGGAAAAATGCACTTGATTCCATCTCACCAATAAGCATATAAAGCCTAATCTTCCCAATAGCTCTCTGTCCACCTTGATTAAAGCCTTAAATCATCAATTTACTGGGAAGTAGTTCATCCAAGGAGATTTCGAGCTCTTTCAATATTTTAAGTGGCAAAATGTTGACTGCAAATCCACCATCAACAAGGATACGATTGAATTTTGTTTCTCAAATGTAGCTAGTCACAAATAAGGGACGATTGTGAATCTTAGATCCCAACAAACAATCATCATTAGTGAAAATGATTGAAGACTAGTATGCTTTATACATAATAGCTCACTCTGTTTCTTCCTCACTATCTGAAGATTCTTCTTCACCACTCACTTGATAGCATGTAAGAGATGAAAAGATATAATCCTCGGGAATTGGTATTGGGGAGAAAGGTACTTTCACCTCAATAGGCTCAAATGAACCAAATTGAATGGTGAGAAAAGTAGAAATAGTTGTTGAGGCCACCATGGCTAGATTGGCAGTCACAACTTCATCATCAAATGTGATCTTTCCTTAATGGGCTAGCTCCATGATTTTATCTTTCAACACAAAGCATTGCTCTATGGGGTGGCCTATGAGGCGATGATACTTTCAATACTTAGAATCATTCGTTTGGTTGGCCTCTTCAGGACGTTTCATCTTTGGTAGCTCAATCAACTTCAACTCAAGTAAATGATCCAACATCTTGAAGATATTGGAATCAGGGAATGGATATTGCTTTTCTTGCATCTCTTGTAACGTTGGTCTTCTTCTTCTCTTATCTTAAGTGAGAGCAGACGTTTGTTCTTTCATCTTGGGCTTAACTAGAACTTTGAGAGGAGTAGTAGTTACAATCAAAGACTACTTGTTTTCCGGTTTAGGAGGGAATTTGCCCCCTTTGCGAGTGTCTTGTCTTTCTCTCCCCTTGTGGGGTTTTTGAACAGGCGGGCCTTGGTGACCATTGGAAGCAATATTAAGCTCTATGTCATGGGCGTGTGTTGCTAATTTGTTTTAGGCTTTATTCCTTGAAGGATATCGCTTATAGCCCAATTCATTCCTTGAATACATATCTCAATTATAGACGCTTCAGATAATTGATCCTTGCAATTAAGACTAAGGTTTCTCTACCATTGAATGTAATCAATGACAGGTTCTTCTTTCCCCTGCTTTGAATTGGTGAGCTCTATCATACTAACAGTACGTCAAGTACCATAGAAACGGTTTAGGAATTCTCTTTCCATTTGATTCCAACTATCAATAGAGCTAGGCGCTAGATCAATATACCAATTAAACACATTTCCTTTCAAAGAGTGAACAAATTGCTTGATCATGAGATCCCCACAAGTACAATTTTCCACGAAATGCGCTACATGCTACCTTGGATTGCCTTTACCTTTAAACTGTTGAAACTTTAGTGGTTGATAGTTTTGAGGCATCCTTAAGAGATCTATAGTTTGAGTGTATGGTTTGGCATAGGCAATGGATGATTGACTTCCACCCCTAACTTGGTCTTTGATAGCTTCCTTGATTAACTCCTTGAGCTGGTCAGAAGAGATAGACCCATCTGCAGAGAGTTTGAGATCGTTTGTTGAACTCTTAATTTTTTCATTATGGGTTTGTTTTAGCTTAAAACTTTCATCTTCACAATTCAGTCCAGATGTATTCCTTATCTTATCCATTAAGAAAATTATTTGTGTGTCCCTCAATGCTTCCCTTCTGTCATGGACTTCATTAGCTCTTCTAAATTTTGGGCTATAGTTGAGACTTGTTCCTCCAGAGATGTGTTAGTCATCATGACAGGAATGGCAAATGAACTAAAAAAGTGAGGGAAGTCCCTAAGCTTAGAAGTAGGAATATTTTCTAAAAAAGAGAACTTAGAGCCATCAAGTGATTCATTCTCTTTTTCAACAATTGGAACTTCTTGGATCGGTTCTGGTGACAAAGTTGGTTGAGACAACATTTCTTTGACGAGGATAACTATATCTTTGCTTGCCCCTTGAGTAGATGAGGTTGTTTGTGACTTTTGGGTTTCAGAAGTGTTGAAAACAGGTGAGGATTGGGGTATGGGTGTTGTTTAAGCATAGACTTCTGCAAGGGCTTTTGTCCTTCCCCTTGTCATGGGTCTAGTATAGGGAGTATCAAAACTTGATGAGAGTTCGAATCAATTGTAGGATCAACTTCACTTGTTCCAAAAAGGGGATTGTTTATTTGAGTCTTCTCTGAAGCCATAGGGCGTCAAAAGATGTGACAAGTTGATGAAGAAGAGATGAGAGGTAGAGATCGTCCCACTGGGTGTGCCAAAAATTTGTAAACACAAAATTCTCAATTGCAGAAAATCAAACAATTGAAAAAAAAAAAATGCTTTGCAAATCTAAATTTGTATTGATGAATAATGAGTACAATCTCTATCTCAATTCTTTTACAAAAGAATACCCTTTGATTCTATCTTCTTTTAACTTGACTCAAATAAGAAATCTTCTTGACTTTGATTGGAAGATGAATTGAACGGTCTTTACAACAAATCTCTAGCTTTGAGTTTATTAGAGATTTATTGTTCTTCAAGTCTTCAAATGTGAAGGCTTTTAGGTTGAAGTTCTTCGGGACTTTAGAGACTTGAGTCGTTGAGCTTCAAGGATTTGGGGTTTGTTTAAGTTTATGGAGGATTTTTAGCTTAATTCCAATAGAATTTCAAAGAACTTCTTTGAATGTTCTTCATGTGTTCTTGAGGCAGAATTTCTCCAGAGCTTTAACGTCTAGAAAAATTGTGTTGAATGAGAGGAGGTATGCCCTTTATTTATAGTGGTTTCAAAGGATAAGTCTCACTTAGGATTGACCTCCTTGTAGATAATTATCTCTATTTTTATTTTATTTTAATAGTGATAATGATTAACTATTATCATTCCAATTTAATTGAGATATTTATCTGTGTAGGGATATTGGGTTTGGGAGCTCATCGTTTGCTCATATTACGAGTCTGTGGCCCAATCCAAGGATAAGGGGTTGTCTGAGGAAGATGAATCTTATTTAGTGAAGGTTGTATTGGTAAATAGAGGTTAACTTTGACCATAATGGCTCAAGGGATAGGGCGAGGATAAATTCGTCCTCGGCTAACCAATGCCGATATCCAAAAAGTTTGTCAGTCACTTGGAATGAAGTTCCAAGAAGTCTCGTATGTGTTGATAAGCATTAAAAGAGTGGTGAACAGGGTAATGCCCTAAAATATCTAAGGAGGAAAGTTGCTACCTCCGTATTAAATGCACTGCAGCTAACACCCTGGCCACATTAATGTGGAGGTGATACTTGAATAGTAGATTACAGCCTTACAGCTACTACATGAAGACTAATGGAAAGGGATGATGGGACAAGTATCCACAAGAATTATCTAGCATGCATGTGTGAAGTGGGAAGAAAGGAGAAGGATGATATAAAAGGAAAGGAGAGCAACAAGAGGGGAGGGGGATCAGAAATCACAAGAAGAAACACTATAGCATTCAGAACCAAACTTGTAACCCAACTTGAGAATATTATACAAGAATAATGCACCTCAGACCTTACCGAGGATTATTTTTCTTCAATAGAACCTTATTTATTTTCATTCTCTTATCATCTAAATCTATTCCAATGTTTGTTTGATCAACTAAAGCCTAGTGTTTTCTATACCACTCTCTATAAATTTATTGTTTTGGGCTTTTTGGGTTTAAGTCCATCCAAGCAGTGGGTACGAGTTCAAGTTTGGTCCTTACAATTGGCGTTGTCTGTGGGAACAATTGGTGTTTTAGTGACTCCAACTTTCAACAATGGTAGGTTCAGGTCCACATCAAGCAGAGTCTATGGGGTCTTAGCATCAAGATCACTTCTGTGATCTTGAACGACAAAGAGACCGGGAGGGAAGTGTACATACTACCCATACTAGTAGAAGTCAGGCTAGGGGTAAAAGCCATGTCTCTCAGGAGGATAATGCCAGAAATATGTAGAGGGAGATTGACCACCTCAGGAGAAGCCTGCATCATGAACGTCGAAGGCGAACCCCATCCAATCTTATTTTCTCTTCTGACAACGAGGAGGATAAGAGATATAGGCGCAGATCGAGAACTCCCCCTAGCGAGAGTTTTTCGTATGATGAAGATTATCATCATGAACATAGAGATAGAAATTTTTCCTTGGTCGGCCTGGGAAATGACGCTATGAGTAGAGCACTGAGCTAGATTGCAAAGTCACATTTCACATGTTGGATCGAAAGAGGGAGACTTCCTCAAAGATTTTCCCAACCCACGTTCACCATGTACAACGGAAGAACAAATCCGGTGGAGAATGTCAGCTACTTTAATCAAAAGATGGCCGTACACTCCAAGAACGAGCCTTTGATGTGCAAAGTATTCCCATCCAGTTTAGAGCCTGTGGTGATGAGGTGGTTTGATAGTTTGAGGGCAGGTTCCATTGATTCTTTCAAGGAGCTTACTTAAGCATTTGGATCTCTATTTTTCATATGTAAAAGGGTTTCTCAGCCTTTAGCTTCTTTGTTGTCTTTGTCCATGAGAGAAGGAGAAACCCTGAAGACGTATTCAGATAGATACTGGGAGATGTTCAACGAGATAGACAATGATTTTGATGACGTTGTCATTAGCAATTTTAAGCTCGGCCTACCTGCCGAGCATGGCTTAAAAAAGTCTTTAACCGGGAAACCTATTACCAATATACGTCAATTCATGGATAGGATTGGTAAATACAAGAGGGTTGAGGAGGACCAACAGCAAGATAAGGGAAAGGGTAAAGTTATCCCTCAGGAGAGGAGGGATTTCAGGTCGGACCGCTACAACAGTAACAGATCCCAGAGAGATTTTGCTGGGCAATCTTCCCCTATAGCTCCTCAAGCTATAAATACTGTGTTTAGAGAGCTGGTGCACTAAGTTTTAGAGAAGATCAAGAATGAGCCATACTTTAAATGACCGAACAAGATGAGTAGAGATCCCTTGCGACGTAACCAGAGCCTTCATTGCTAGTACCATCAGGAATAGGGACATACCACCGAGGACTACCAAGCATTGTGGAATCATCTGGAGCAACTGGTCAAAGAGGGGAAATTACAGCATCTCTTGTACTGCCCAAACGGGCAAGGTGACCAGTCAAGGTCCAGGAACCAAGGAAATGCTTCCTTAAGGCCCCCGATAGGCATAATCAATGTCATCTTTACTGCACCTAGGAGGACTAGTTCACAGCCCTCGAGAGTGATGTTCGTAGCTCAGCTCCCAGCCGAGGACACTAGCTTTGGACCGAAGAGGGCTAGAGTAGAAATTCGACCGGCGTTGAGTTTTTCGAATAAAGACAAAGCAGGGACCATTTAGCCGCATGATGATGCTTTGGTGGTAACCCTCAGAATAGGAGGATATGATGTGAGAAGGGTAATGGTAGACCAAGGCAGTGCCTTGTGGATATGTTGTGAGAAGGATTGAGGAACTAGTAGGGGATTAATCTATGGCTAGGCAGTGCCTTGTGTTTACAATTTTACATCAGCCAATAGCTAAACCCTCAGCCTCATCTAAAGAGGGCTTATAGCAATCAAAGCCTTTGGAATCACTCGCGAAGGGACCAGTCGATGAGGCTAAATGTAAAGATTTGAAGAGATTTACCAAAGGTGATGATCCAGAGAATTTTTTTCCAAGTTGGTGCTCAACTGCCATCTCAGGAAAAGAAGGAATTGGTGGAATTTCTTAGGGGAAACTTGTATATGGAATGCCTACGAAGCTCTGGGGGTGAATCCGAGTTTCATATGCCATCATCTGAATGTCAATCCATTTGTCACCCTTAAGAAGCAACCACCTTGGCGTTCATCCAAGGAGCATTTTGATGCTGCCAAGGATGAGGTTTTGGACCGAAGAGGGCCAAATTAGAAATTCGACCGGCATTGAGTTTTTCGAATAAAGACAAAGCAGGGACCATTCAGCTGCATGATGATGCTTTGGTGGTAACCCTTAGAATAGGAGGATATAATGTGAGAAGGGTGATGGTAGACCAGGGCAGTTGTGCAGAGATCATGTACTCCGATTTATATAAAGGGTTGAACCTAAAACTTGAGGATCTAACTGCTTATGATTCACCCCTGGTGAGTTTTGATAGGAAGGTTGTTATTCCAAAGGGCCAGATCAGGCTACCTGTGCAAGTAGGTTTAAAAGTAGTGGAAGTGAACTTCATAGTGGTGGATGCATACTCCCCTTATACGACCATTGTAGCTAGGCCTTGGCTCTATACCCTAGGGGCTGTTTCTTCAACTCTGCATCAAAAAGTGAAGTATCCGTCAGGGGATAGGATTAAGGAACTAGTAGGGGATCAATCTATGGCTAGGCAGTGCCTTATGTTTGCAATTTTGCATCAGCTAGTAGCTGAACCCTCGGCCCCATCTAAAGAGGGCTTATAGCAGTAAAAGCCTTCGAAATCACTCGCGAAGGGACCAGTTGAGGAGGCCAAATGTGAAGATTTAGAGAGATTTTTCATTGGTGATGATTCGGAGAAATTTTTCCAAGTTGGTGCTCAGCTGCCATCTCAGGAAAAGAAGGAATTGGTGGAATTTCTTAGGGGAAACTTGGATGTGTTCACTTGGAATGCCTACGAAGCTTTGAGGGTGAATCCGAGTTTCATATGCCATCATCTGAATGTCAATCCATCTGTCACCCTCAAGAAGCAACCATCTAGGCGTTCATCCAAGGAGCATTCTGATGCTGTTAAGGACGAGGTGGTGAGCTTAAGCAAGCTGAGGCTATTAAAGAGGTTTTTTACCCCGAATGACTGGCTAACACAGTATTGATAAAAAAGAAGACTGGGAAATGGCGTGTATGCGTAGATTTCATGGACTTGAACAAGGCCTACCTAAAGGACCCTTTTTCAATGCCTCGGATTGACTAATTAGTGGATGCAACTGTGGGACATCCTCGGATGAGCTTTCTAGATGCCTTCCAAGGGTATCATCAGATACCTTTAGCTTTAGATGACCAGGAAAAGACAGCTTTCGTCACTCCTACTGGAAATTATCATTATAAGGTGATGCCTTTTGGTTTGAAAAATGCAAAGGCTACCTATCAGAGGATGATGACTAGGATGTTTAAGCCACAGTTAGGAAAAAACATTGAAATTTACATCGCTGATATGGTGGTAAAAAGTAAGGTCGAGTCTGATCATGTTAAAGACCTCGGAAGCATTTTTGATATCTTGAGGAGATATAAGCTACAGCTTAATGCCTCCAAGTGTTCTTTTGGTGTCAGATCAGGGAAATTCTTGGGCTACATGGTCACACACCGTGGAATTGAAGTCAATCCTGACCAGATTAAGGTAATTAACAACCTGCAACCACCTCGGAATCCCAAGGAGGTTCAGAGGCTTACAAGGATGACTGCTGCTCTAAACCGATTCATCTCTCAGTCAGCTGACAGGTGTAGACCTTTCTTTTATTTGTAGAATAAGTGGAAAGGATTTGAATGGACCAAAGAGTGCACCCTAGCCTTCCAGCGGTTGAAAGAGTATTTGTCTAGGCCACCTATAATGTCCAGACCTGAGGTGGACAAAGCTTTGTTTGCCTACATCGCGGTAGCTTCCCATGCGATGAGCTTGGAGTTAATACGTGTTAATGATGGCGTTCAGAGAGTTTATTACATGAGTAAATCATTACGTGAAGTCGAGGTTCGTTACTTAATGCTAGAGAGGGCCATTTTGGCAGTGGTGCATGCTACACGTAAGCTCCCCATTATTTTCAGTCACACACAGTTGTCGTCTTAACCCAACTTCCACTTAAATCTCTACTACGGAGTGCGGATTACACAAGAAGAGTTGCAAAGTTGGGCACGATTTTAGGGGCTTTTGACATCAAGTACATGCCACGCACCTCTATCAAGGGTCAGGTTCTTGCTGACTTGGTCGCTGAGTTTGCTAAATCCCCGAAAGAAGAAAAGTTAGAAGAGCAAAACATGGATGGAAAATTGGTTGGAATGATTTTTGTACAAGAACCTGCATCCTGGAAAGTCTATGTTGATGGTGTAGCAAATTATAGGGGATTGGGTGTGGGGCTAGTCTTGATATCTCCAGAGAGCATCACAATCGAAAAATCCTTAAAGTTGGGCTTCTCAGCTATAAACAATGAAATTGAATATGAAGCTCTGCTGGAAGGGATGATCATGGTACAAAAAATGGGTGGAAAGGCAGTAGAATTGGTCTCTGATTCAAGATTGGTTGTTGGCCAAGTCCGAGGAAAGCTAGAAGCTAGAGACCCCAGAATGCAAGAGTACTTAAATCAGGTTAGACATTTACAGTCTAAGTTTGAATCTTTCAATTTATCACAAGTCCCTAAAATTAAAAATACGCATGCGGCCTCCCTTGCTACATTGGCAACATCCTCGGCACAAAATTTACCTCGGGTAATTCTCGTAGAAGACTTATGTAGACCTATCGAGGCTGGAAGAACCATAGCTCATGTTAATCAAATAAGGGCGGGTCCTAGCTGGATGGACTCTATTGTATTATTTCTCAAGGAAGATGTTTTACCAGAGGATAAGTCCGAAGTTGACAAAGTGTGAAGAAAAGCTCCTCAGTTCTGGCTGTTTGAGGACCAGAAGTTGTATAAGAGGTCTTTTTCTGGCCCGTATCTTCTGTGTGACACCCGGAGGGAGTTGAGCTAATCCTGGAAGAATTGCATGAAGGAATCTGCGAAAGCCATACGAGGGGCAGGTCTTTATCACATAGGGCCCTTACGCAAGGCTACTGGTGGCCGAGGATGCCAAAAGAAGTAGCGGACTATTTAAGAAGTGTGACTAGTGTCAGAGGTTTGCCTTAAACATTCACCAACCTGGGGGAATCCTTAATCCTTTGTCCAGTCCTTGGCCTTTCGCTCAATGGGGCCTGGATATTGTAGTCCCTTTCCCTAAGGCAGCAGGAAATAAGAGGTATTTACTGGTCGGCACAGACTACTTCACCAAGTGGGTTGAAGCTGAACCATTGGCCAATATTAGGGACGTGGAAGCCAAACGGTTTATTTGGAAAAACATTGTCACTAGGTTCGGAGTCCCTCGCACCTTATCTTGAACAATGGTTTGTAATTTGATAGCAAGGCCTTTAGGAGATATTGCTGCGACCTGGGCATAACGAACATATATTCCACCCTGGCATATCTACAGGGGAATGGACAAGCTGAAGTTGTCAATAAGGTTATAGTAAGTGGGCTCAAAAACAGGCTGGATGATGCCAATAGGAAATGGGTCGAAGAGCTGTCACACGTTCTATGGACTTATCGGGCCACGCCTCGTAGGTCCACAGGGGAGACACCTTTTTCAATGACATATGGGCCCGAGGCTGTTATTCCTCTAGAAACTGGATTCCCCACCCTAAGAACAAGTTCTTTCACTCTGAGCAGCAACGATGGGCTATTGGGGAAGAGTTTAGATTTAATTAAACAACGAAGAGAAAATGCCATGGTCCAATTGGCATATTATCAACACAAACTTAAATAAGGGTATGATGCTAACGTAAAGCTAAGGCCGCTAACAGTAGGGGATTTGGTCTTAAGAAAGGTTATGGGAGCTGTCAAAAACCTAGCATAGGAGAAGTTAGGACCCAACTGGGAGGGACCATATCGTATAACATCAGTGGCTGGTATAGGCACGTATTATCTTGAAGTTCTAGAGGATAGGGTTGTACCTCATTCCTGGAATGTAAATAATCTTAGAAGATATTATTATTAATACAAGTTTTCTTCACCTTCTTTGGGTTTGTTATATCACTTATCTGGCGTCTTTACTGTCATTCTAAGTATCAAATAGAACCTTGGTCATGCCTGACTCCTCGAACCATATACCTTGGAAAAATTGATATCTGTCAATTATTTTTCTAGGTGTTAAACAGAACCTTAGCTATGTCTGGTTCCTCGGACCATATGTTTTGGGAAAATTAAAATAGTATGAGAGTTATCTAAGTATCAAACAAAATCTTGGTCATGCCTGCCTCCTCGGACCACATACCTTGGAAAAATTGATATCTGTCAATTATTTTTTTAAGTGTTAAACAGAACCTTAGCTATGTCTGGTTCTTTGGACTATTTGCTTTGGGAAAATTAACATGGTATGACATTTATCTAAGTATCAAATAGAACATTGGTCATGTCTAGCTCCTCGGACCACATACCTTAAGAAAATTGATATCTGTCAATTATTTTTCTAAGTGATAAATAGAACCTTAGCTATGTCTAGTTCCTTGGAACATCTGCTTTGGGAAAATTAACACGGTATGACATTTATCTAAGTATCAAACAAAACCTTGGTCATGCATGGCTCCTTGGATCACATACCTTAAGAGAATTGATATCTCTCAATTACTTTTCTAAGTATCAAATGGAGCCTTGGCTATGCGTGGCTCCTCAGACCATATATTTAGGGCAAATTAACATTCTCCCTCAAATTGCACAGTGTCGGGGCAGAACTTTGGTTATTGAAGACTTAGTGATATACATGTTCAAGGTAAATTAGTATCTTTTATTAACTACATTGGCACCTAGTATGATTACTCCAAAGAGCAATGATATCCATTATAACAAGAGTCCCAAATGGATGCTCATGAGCATCACTTAAAGCATTTACGGGCACACCTATATGTGTGTAAAATTTGACTATCCTTTTTGACCTTGTAAGCTTGTTGATGAGTAAGGCACAAAGTAATGTGAACTTATATACATATTGCAACATTATGTACATTCTTAAAATCAGGATTATTCTTTGCCGAGGTAATAGACTTAGTAGTTTTCATTTATTTTGTTACTAATCATGTTATGTGTAAACCTGTGCTATCATTTAGACAGATTAGGAGTTCAAGATAAGATCATTTATTATGGGTTTTCTCAAAGTTATAGAGCAAAAAAAGGCTAAATTGGAAACAATATTGACACTAAGATTATAAGGATGAAAGTTTACAAGTCTCATTAATAGTGAACCTCTGACAAAAGTAGATGGATTACATAAGCTTAATGCAAATATAGAACTAGAAAACTGAAACAAATGAAAAAGAAAAGAAGATAAACTATTTCTTCATTTTCATTATAAGTTTGTCTTTGGGATCTTTGGTAGGTTGTGTGCTTGCTGCTGTGGTGGACACCTCAGCCTTATCCTTGGGACCCTCTTGAGGAGGTATGGTAAGGGTTGCCAACACCAACTCCATACTTTGAGAAGTTTCTTTATCCTTAGAGGGATCCTTCAGAGCAGGAGGAGGGAGGTCAGAACCTTGGACTGTTTCTTTATTGGCCTCCCCTATCTTTGAGGTATCCTCATCCTACTCTAACCCCTTTGTAGTAGTGTCAACTGCAAGAGGAGCCTTGAGTGGGCCGCCTTGAACTTCACCTGCCTTCGAGGATGGTGAGACGGCCTTAGAGTCTGAAGAACTTGAAGCGTGTATGGCTGGGGGGTAGTAGATATTTTCTGCCCTCCTAAGCACAGAGGAAGCCTTAGCCCCGGCCTGATTGAGAGCTTCACCCTATGTTAGGGTGCAGTTTCTACACACGGCCAGGACCTCGACCCTAAGGGTGTCCTCGGTCTCGGCCACCCTAACCTTGTATCCATGTTGCTCAGCTTCGTCCTTAGCCTTCTTAGCCTCTTCCTTAGCTTTCTCGGCTAAAATTCTGGCTTTCTTGACCTCTTCTAGTTTCTTTTTCAATGCGGCGATTTGAGTCCTGGAGGTGGCCAATTGGTCTTCAACACCCCACAGTTGCAGTCTTTGACTCTCAGCCTGCCTCTCTGCGTTTTCAAGGGCAGCTGCTGCATATTTTCTTTCACTCTCCTCCTCTTGGAGCTTCTTCTTCATCTCTTGGAGGCTTCTCTCGGCCACTTGAAAGGCCTCCATGGCAGTGTTACGCCTTCCCTCCTCCTCTTTCATTTGTCGATGGCAGGAATTGGCCATTTTTTTCTGCTCGGAAAGAGGCTTGAACAGCCTGCCAAAGAAAAAAAGGGGGGGGGGTTTGAAAAATAAAATAACATATCATATAAATGATAAGTCAAGCATAATAATAAAAAAAAAGAAAAAGAAAAAGAAAAAAAAAAAAGAATGGTTAAGTAGAATCATACCATAGATAAATATCTTTTGATGTTGAGGAAGACCTCATGCCTCCTCATAGATCTCAGCTCGGCCATATCTCTGGGAAGCAGCAGAGCTTGCTCCACTGCGTCAGCCACGTAGCTGGCCTTTCTGCCTTGGAAGTCCCTAATGGAAGCATCATTCAATAAGGGAACCCCATCTAACATTGGGACCGGAAGCCAGGCTGCAGGCTCGGGCAGAGGGTCTCTCTTTCTTTCATTACCTTTCTGCCTAGTTTTGGCCTATTTAGATGCTCTTTGAACCTCGTCCTCGCGAGGGGGAAGGGTTGGTCTAGTTTCCATCACCTCCTTCCCTTTTTGTTCTCTCTTCCTTTTCAAGTCAACCGGTTGGGGATGGGGTAGAGCAGGAGGAGGGGTGGGAGGCTTGGTATGGGTTGCCTTTCCGGGTGCATCCCTCCCAGGTTGGGACTCTATTAAACCCAGCAAAGCTAGGATTGAAGACAGAAAAACATCCCTCTCTGTACAAGATAGGTTGGATCAAGAAAGGTATGGAAACTCTTGTCACTCAACAATGTCGTGTTACTTTTTCTATGGGTAAATGTTATGTAGATGAAGTAGTTTGTGATGTTGTTGAAATGGATGCATGTCATTTAATACTGGGTAGACCTTGGTTGTATGATGTAGATGCTGCTCATAAGTGTAAGGATAATGTGTATGTGTTTTTTAAGAATGGCAGAAAAATTGTCCTTGGTCCTATTAAGGAAGGCAGTATACCCAAAGCTTCTAAAGTGGAAGGGAAACTAGCACTCCTCATAATGAACAATGAAGATGAGTTTAACAGGGAGTGTAAGGAGTTGAAAAAGGTATATGCTGTAGTGGTGACAGATGGTGAGCCAAAGAAGGTTATTGAGATACCTGAGGCAATTCAACCATTAATCAAGGAGTTTGAAGAGCTTTTTCCGGAAGAGCTTCCTGGAGGTTTACCACCAATGCGTGACATCCAGCATTGCATTGATCTAGCTCCTAGAGCTAGTCTACCTAATCTGCCACATTACAGGATGAATCCTCAAAAGGATCAGATTCTACAAGGGCAAGTGGATGAGCTTTTGAGTAAGGGGTAGATCATGGAGAGTATGAGTCCATATGCAGTACTGGCACTGTTGACACCAAAGAAGGATGGGAGCTGGCGTATGTGTGTGGATAGTCGAGCCATCAACAAGATCACAGTCAGGTATCAATTTCCTATTCCCCGACTAGATGACATGTTTGATATGCTGAGTGGGTCAAAGTATTACACCAAGCTGGATCTCAAGAGTGGGTATCACTAGATTCGGATCCGACCTGGAGATGAGTGGAAGACAGCTTTTAAGACAAATGAGGGGTTGTATGAGTGGATGGTAATGCCTTTCAGATTATCCAATGCTCCTAGCACTTTCATGAGACTTATGAATCAGGTATTGAAACCATTTATTGGAAAGTTTATGGTAGTTTATTTTGACGATATCCTAATTTATAGTAGGACAGAAGCAGCCCACTATAATCATGTGCGAGACGTATTAGCAGTGTTGCAGGCCAATGAGTTGTATATCAACTTGAAGAAATGCAGCTTCTTGACTGATAAGTTGCTGTTCTTAGGGTATGTGGTCAGTGTGGATGGGATTCATATTGATGAATCCCCAAAGACAGTGAGCGATGTGCGAAGCTTCCATAGGCTGGCAACCTTCTATCGGAGGTTTGTTCGAGATTTCAGTAGCATAGTAGCCCCTATCACTGAGTGTCTAAAGAAGGGGAGGTTCTCATGGGGAAAAGAGGTAGAACAAAGCTTTTCCTTGATCAAGGAAAAGTTGAGCATAGCCCTGGTTTTGGCATTGCCCAACTTCGATAAGGTGTTTCAAGTGGAGTGTGATGCATCTATGGTCGGGATAGGCGCTGTTCTTTCACAAGACAACAGACCAGTAGCATTCTTCAATGAGAAAGTTTGTGAAGCTTGAAGTAAATGGTTAGCCTATGAACTGGAGTTCTTGCTGTAGTACGAACTCTTAAGCATTGGGAGCACTACCTGATTCAGAGGGAGTTTGTATTATACACGAATCATTAGGCATTAAAGCACATCAACAGTCAAGTTAGCATTAACAGGATGCATGCTCGGTGGGTAGCTTATATACAACGTTTTCATTTCACTCTGAAGCACAAGTCTGGTGTCACCAATAAGGTGGATGATGCACTCAACAGGCGAGCATCGTTGTTGACCACCCTACGTACTGAAGTTATAAGGTTTGATTGCCTCAAGGAGCTGTACAAGAATGATGAGGATTTTGGTGATATTTGGGGTAAGTGTCAACAAACTCATACTGCTATCAATAGTATGTACATCTAGGATGGTTTCCTTTTTCGGGGTAACCAATTATGCATCCCTAAAAGTTCATTGAGGGAGCAGATTATTAGGGAGCTGCATGGTGGAGGTTTGGGTGGACATATGGGCAGAGATAAGACTATAACACCGGTGGAAGAGAGGTATTATTGGCCACAACTCAAGAGGGATGTTGGCAATCATGTGAGGAAGTGTCCAATCTGCCAAACTGCTAAGGGACAATCTCATAATACTGGTTTATATATGCCTTTGCCAGTTCCACAAGCACTATGGGAAGATCTGTCTATGGACTTTATGCTGGGTCTTCCTCAAACCTAGCGAGGTATGGATTCTGTTTTTGTTGTGGCTGACAGGTACTCCAAGATGTCCCATTTCATAGCATGTAAGAAGACTTCAGATGCTGCTCGAGTGACCAATCTGTTCTTTAAAGAAGTTGTGCGTTTGCATGGAGTGCCAAAGTCCATCACCTCTGACCGGGATACCAAGTTCAATAGTCAATTCTGGTGAACTTTGTGGAAGCATTTTGACACTTCCTTGAATTACAGCAGCACTAGTCATCCACAGACTGATGGCCAGACAGAAGTGGTTAATCATACTTTGGGGAATCTGATTCGGTGTATCTCAGGTGAGAAGCCCAAGCAGTGGGATCTTGCATTGTCCCAAGTAGAGTTTGCATACAATAGCTTAGTCAATAGAAGCACTGGTAAGTCTCCATTTGCCATTGTCTACTGCGTGCCCCCAAAACACGCTTTGGACTTGGTACCTTTACTTGAGCTTCCAAGAGTGAGTCAAGTAGCAGAGAATATGGTTGACCGTATTCAGGCCATGCAAGAGGAGGTGAGGCAGAAACTAGAGGCTCCAAATGCTAAGTACAAGGATGTTGCTGATAAGAAGAGGCGTGAGAATATCTTCAATGTTGGGGATTTAGTGCTGGTGTATCTTAGGAAGGAGAGATTTCCTGTTGGTACCTACAACAAATTGAAGGACAAGAAGTATGGGCCATTTCAGATTACTAAGAAGACCAACAACGATGCTTATGTGGTTGCTCTTCCTCCAGACATGAGCATTTCTTCTACCTTCAATGTTGCTGACTTATATGATTATCATCCTCCTGATGAACCGGATAGTGGGAACTCGAGGTCGAGTTCTTTTCAAATGGGAGGGGGGGACTGTTGTAGAACAGACAGCACATGCCTTCCCGGAACAGCAAGGGCGCAAGAAGTCACAATGCAAAAGATCAAAGGGGGGTGCCAGTAGGGTCCATCAGAGGTAACAGTGTTGGAATTGTATGAAATTTGGCAGGTTGAAGGGAAACGACGTTCTGATCCAGATTTATGTTATGAATGTCGCCAAATTTTAGGCAAATTCCTTCGTTAAGGCCCCGAAAACAGTGTTTTTGCTATTTATAGTAATATTTGTTTTTCTTTAATAACTTTTAGTTTAAAAGTTAGAATAAGGTCCCGTCTATTTTGGGACAACCCTTAAGGTCAGTAGTTTATGATTCTGTATTTAACTCAATTTTGCCATTTTTGGTAAAATTCGGTAATTTTGTCACCTAATCGCTTAATTAGTGCGAATTAGGGTTTTAAACGTTTTTACTCAGTATTTATATATTTTGTAGCCGTCAGAGGCAAAACAGACTATTATCAATAAACACAGACATTTTGTCAATTTTTCTTCTGGTAGATTTCAGTTTTATCTCTTTGTGGATTCAGGAAAACCCCTTGTAGATTCGAGATTTATTATTAGAAACTAACAATTTATTTTCTGTTTCATCAAGAGCGCATCGTGTGTGCTTTCTTTTCAGGCTTCTGCGACATCAGTAATGGTAAAAGCTAAAAAGTTTCAAATTTTCCCTTCAAAACTAGGAATTTCCAAAAACACAGAAGTTTAACAGTGAAGAAGGGTTTTTTTTAAGAAGAAAATATGGTGAAGAAGAGGTCAAAGATCTTTGTGAGCTGGCCTGTCCTAACCAACAAAAAAAAAAAAAAAAAAAAAAAAAAAAAAAAACTCAACTCTCCGGATAAAACTTTCCCTCGTCTCAATATTTGCTTCTTCTTTTTTGGTTTTTGGATCCTCTCAAAAAGTTGGGTGTGATTGTACATTGTAGGCATTGGGCATAGACTATAGTGGTGGGTACCCAAAAATCTCAATATTAATTGGCGCGTACAGTTAATAGCCGTAAAAAGTATTTGGTCAAGGCATAGGAAATGCAAAACAGAAAAAACGCAGAGAGGAAATGAGCCAAAAGGAAACAAATATTCGTGATTTGTGCATGCTCGGTACGACCTGTTAGCAAAGGGACACGATTTTTGTACCCTTTAAAAGTGTAGGTTCACCGGTACTAAGTAAAATGAATGATTCCTTTTTTTTTTTTTTTTAAAGAATGATATTTATCTTTTTCGTGGTGCAGTCTTAATCAAATGTGCTAATATTAAACACCCTACTTCTTTGCTCTTTCAGCTGAATATTTGCTTAGTGACCACTGATGTTAGATATTGTGAGATACGAGTTAAACGGTATTCTTATTTGTATTTATTTATTTATTTTTTGAAAAAATGGTGACACAGAAAATTTTATTTACATTTTTAACTAACCTCTATGTTTTTGTAGGGTGAATTTCATTAACCTCTCCTGAAGTTTGGGTAAATACCACTCAGGTCCAAAACATTTCAAAATTAACCAATTAAGTCCCTAAAAACATATTAATCCTTAACACTCTTAAGATTGTAACCCCTCCGTCATTTTTCTTTCCCTCACTCAGACTTGTCTCTTCTCTCTCATTCTACTCATTCTCTAACTCTCTCTAGACTGTAACCAATATGTCTTTTAGGGACCTAATTGGTTAATTTGTGAAAGGAATTTATTAAGGTACTATTTGATTTGGAATGCACACATCCACAATATCATTCACTATTGAGTATCGGTCAACCTACATAGTCCACATAGGTCCACAAAGTCTCATGTTAAGGGTTTGTTTGGTGCTAGTTTAGTGTTTAAACATCATAACACATATTTTCACAATATTTTTTCATTCACATGTATTTTCACAACAATTAAATAATGTTACTAAAAATCTTTTATCAAACGGACCATAAATCCTTGCAAATGATATTAAAAAAAAAAAAAAAGGCGAAAGAGATAATGTGAATTCAAATAAAAGGTACACAAATAATGTCCTTCAGCAGGAGGAGCTGAATAGTTGGCAGGTCGTACTGTATCACACAACAAGCAGTAGTGTCGAGCAACATATATTGTACTATCCTCGAGAGAGAGGATCAAGGGCATCCACCAATCCCCATTTCTTTCTGTTTGTGTCTTTTCTTTTGATGTTTTACTTTTCCTATGGTTTGACAAAATCCTTGTTACAAGTACAATAAGTAAATATACAAAGGCAAAAATAATGCATACAATTAGCATCATGAATCAACCCTTTGCCACGTACTAGTCCTAGCTAGGTTGCACAACGATTTATGAGCGATGAAACCTTTATTGCATGTAATTCTCTCCTATAAATTATAATTGCATGGTACAGGTTCATATATATTTCCATAAAAAAAAAATTATAAATAGTATATGTCTACACTCTTTAATTCTTAGTTTGAGAAATAAGAGTAAAAACAAAAATTAATATTTCATTGATTTTTATTGAGATACAAATACATTAATACAATCTGTCAAACCAGAGAAAATAAAGGGAGAAAATGACAAGTGTAAAATGAAAATACGCGAGTTTTCATGCACTTAAGAATTGGGTATATCGCTGTTGGGTGATTATGATCAAAATTTCTAGTTATGGTATATAGGCAAAGGAGGTCAGAGTCAAGGTAGAACTGCAGAGTGCAAACCGACTAGAATTAGAAATCTCAGCCTTTTAACAAGCTTTTCCATTCTGATCATCTTCGCTCTCTTCTACGTTTGCTTGTTTAGTTTACCACCACCACCAACAACAACAACAAAATTACTAGCTTAGGATTCAAGCAAAACTATCTAGAATAGATTTCCTCTTTTACCACATATAGTTAAAGGGAAATGGAAAAAAAATTGACCTACCCAAAAACATGAAAAGATTCTGGGTGTGTTTGGATTGAACTTATTGTTGCTGAAACTGAAAACTGAAAATACTGTAGCAAAATAATTTTTAAATGTGTAAATAGTACCGTGGGACCCATTTTTAATATTTTTTTAGTGCGTGAACAGTGCCAAACAGTACATAAACAGTATTTTGTCCCCTGAACAGTAAAATCATGTGATTTTACTGTTCACTTTTCCGGAAAAAAAAAAAAAAAAAAAAAAAAAAAAGGGCAAAACGTGAAACGTGGACTCAGCAAAACGCTGAGTCCAAACGGCCTCTCTATCATCTTTTTCGTTTCCTAACTGATACTATATTGGTGATTTTTTACCCCCAATTCCAGGCATTCTGATACTCTTACACCTATATTCGTGTTAGTCCTAGAATAAAAGTGACTTTTAAAAAAAAAATCCATAACACAGCCATTGTGTTACACTCATCTCTTATGTGATAAAAAAAATACTCTTGCATAATATCATTTCATTGATAAACTCTGACAAGCCACAAGGGTTTATTTTGGCCAGCGCAATTAATTAAACCAACACAAACATTGGATATGTGCTCTACTTTGGCCAACAGATAAAAAAGTGACAAAATTTTGGTAATTATGACTAATAGCAACGATTTGGAATTTATTGGTTACAACTTACAAATGTTTAATCATTTTGAATCCCGGCCCAAAAAAAAAAAAAAAAAAAGGAGAAGATTAGGCATTGGTTTAGAAACATTTTATTAGAAAATGATAAAATGATTAATTTTTCTGACAATTTTGTATATTTTTCATAAAAGTAAAATTAAAATAAACTTAATATAATTTATTAACAAATACTAACCTAGCCCTAAAAATATATATGCATCAGAAAAAAGGTTGAATACCTTTCCATATCCATAACAATTCATTTTGTTGAAGCTTACGCCCAAATGTCTCATGATCAGCACAGACGAATAAAACTAGTAAATGCATAAATGACACTAAAACAAAATCAGGAGAAAATTTTAACAAGACTTAAGACCCATTCAGCAATAATAATGTCTAATGACATTGGACGTTCTGCACTTCTGGCTCAATTCTCAAAATAACAAAAGGGCAAACTAATTGATCCTAATAGCTACAAGCCTACAATATCCAATGCTGTTGCAGCTCATGCCCAAATCATTTATCATCAGCAGCAGATTGTTACAAAACTTACAGAACCCAATAAACTTAGGGATACTTAAATCTACCAACAAAAAAACAAAAAATTGGAAACAAACAAATCTCTGATTTGGGAATGAACTGGATTCTGCCTCAAACAAAAGGGTAAGTTAATTGATCTTCATAGCTCAATATCCAGTGTTGTTGCAGCTGATGCTCAAATGTTTGTCATCATCAGCAGAAAGTTACAAATTTACACATGACGTAGGGACACTTAAATCTACCAACAAAAACAGAAGAGAAGGAGAAAACACTTTCTGATATATATATATATATATTTACTTTATGAAAGAATAAAAAAAATTTCTAGAGGATTCCATTAAAATTTTCGTTTTCCTTCAAAGTCAAAACAATTCCAGCTCTCATTTTGGCTCTATGACTTTTTTTTACTAGGTTAAAAATTGTTAAAGTCGTAAATATTTTTATACATGATTCACAGCTTTCACCAAGCTAGACTTCTATTTTCAAATAGAGTTCATTACACTATTCGATTGCTTTACTATCTAAAAGGGCATAGAAAAATTAATCAAATATAGTTAAAAAAAAAAAAATTGAGAGAGACATAGAGACAAGTGATTAAAAAGAGAAATTAACAAAGCAGAGTTACAAAAAACCTAATACATATCATTTCCATAAGGCAATAACATATTCAAATATTGTGAAAAACAAGCATTACCATTCTCAGTAGTCCTCACATCCCAAAGCAACAAAAGAAGAAGGACTGAAAATTCTAAACATAGAAGCAGTAAACAAAACCCACTTGTCATTGATATCACTCATCGGCTTTTTCGAATCAACATCCTAAGAACACCGTTTCTCACATCAGTTTTGATCCCCAATCTTGGTCACATCAAAGGGTCCAAATCTACCTTTATATGTCCTACCACTCTCCTCATGATTAGACTCATTCACAGTTTCACCAGAGAACACAACAAAACCATCTTCCACGCCAACACTCACCGTTTCCTTAGTGACTCCAGGCATGTCCACCCACACTATAATAACCCTTCCTTCACTTTTAGCCCCGTATGTTTCTTTAGGCCCTTCGGTTTCGGATGGGTGTGTGACTAAATAAAAACTGAGCTCATCTGGACCCAAGAGAAACAGGAAATTATTAATTTATTAGTACTAATTAATAAAGGTAAATCTAAGAATACTAACAAATGAAACCCAACAAAAAAAAAAAAAAAAAAACAAAATAGATCAGGGCAACATATAAAGGAAGCTTGATTATTTTTGACCATATTAAAGAAAAGGGTTTTTGATTTAGAGCACCTTTTTTCAATCTTCATCCCATGAAGGACTATTAGAGCAACGAGTTCCAGTCTTCGATTTCTGCTGTCAAAAAAGAACAACAATATTTATTACTAACTTATTAAAAAAAAAAAAAAAGTAGAACCAAGCACACAAATTTCTTTATTTAATTTAAATTTAAATATGATGATGACCTTGGATACTTTCATCTTGACAGTGGCCACACCGTTGCTGATATTGATTTGAGGTTTTCTGAGTTTATAAGAACGCAGATCCATAAGAAGCTCCATACAACCTTCCACGGTCGCCCTCACATACCATGGGTGCTAAGCCTCCGCAAAACACAACGTTGTCAGGAAACGTAGTGAGGTACAGGCATTCTTTGGGGACACCTGGCATATCTACCCGCACGTATATAACTTTGTCATTCTTTGCCATAGCAATGCGTTCCGTAGCACCTACTGGTCCACCTTTGAAATGGTTGTTCTTAGCGTAAAACTCACCTGTTTAACACCCAAGAAGATGGGAAAAAAAAAAAAAAAAAAGATGAAAGAGAATGTTAAAAAGATGCTAATAGAACAAAGGATTCTGTAAAACCCATAAGAGGAAGGAGGTAAGAACCTGAATCAGTGATTCCAAAGTCTGAAAAGAAAGGACCTTCGGGGTTGGGAGGACTCTGGGTAGACTGGGTTGGGGCAGTTGAGCTTGAAGAAGAAGCCATTCTTCAAAAGATGAAGGAAGCAAATTAAGGAGGNGAGAAGATTAGGTTTTGGTTTAGAAACATTTTATTAGAAAATGATAAAATGATTAATTTCACAATGTATATATTTTCATAATAAAATTAAAATAATTAAATAAATTAACAAATTACTAACCTAGCCCTAAAAATATATATGCATCAGAAAAAAGGTTGAATACCTTTCATATCCATAACAATTCATTTTGTTGAAGCTACGCCCAAATGTCTCATATCAGCACAGACAATAAAACTAGTAAATGCATAAATGACACTAAAACAAAATCAGGAGAAAATTTTACAAGACTTAAGACCCATTCAGCAATAAAATGTCTAATGACATTGGACGTTCTGCACTTCTGGCTCAATTCTCAAAATAACAAAAGGGCAAACTAATTGATCCTAATAGCTACAAGCCTACAATATCCAATGCTGTTGCAGCTCATGCCCAAATCATTTATCATCAGCAGCAGATTGTTACAAAACTTACAGAACCCAATAAACTTAGGGATACTTAAATCTACCAACAAAAAAACAAAAATTGGAAACAAACAAATCTCTGATTTGGGAATGAATGGATTCTGCCTCAAAAAAGGGTAAGTTAATGATCTTCATAGCTCAATATCCAGTGTTGTTGCAGCTGATGCTCAAATGTTTGTCATCATCAGCAGAAAGTTACAAATTTACACATACGTAGGGACACTTAAATCTACCAACAAAAACAGAAGAGAAGGAGAAAACACTTTCTGATATATATATATATATATTTACTTTATGAAAGAATAAAAAAAATTTCTAGAGGATTCCATTAAAATTTTCGTTTTCCTTCAAAGTCAAAACAATTCCAGCTCTCATTTTGGCTCTATGACTTTTTTTTACTAGGTTAAAAATTGTTAAAGTCGTAAATATTTTTATACATGATTCACAGCTTTCACCAAGCTAGACTTCTATTTTCAAATAGAGTTCATTACAATTCGATTGCTTTACTTATCTAAAAGGGCATAGAAAAATTAATCAAATATAGTTAAAAAAAAAAAAAAATTGAGAGAGACATAGAGACAAGATGATTAAAAAGAGAAATTAACAAAGCAAGAGTTACAAAAAACCTACATACATATCATTTCCATAAGGCAATAACATATTCAAATATTTTGTCCAAAGAGTGAATGCAAAACAAGCATTACCATTCTCAGTAGTCCTCACATCCCAAAGCAACAAAAGACAGAAGGACTGAAAATTCTAAACATAGAAGCAGTAAACAAAACCCACTTGTCATTGATATCACTCATCGGCTTTTTCTGGAATCAACATCCTAAGAACACCGTTTCTCACATCAGTTTTGATCTCCCAATCTTGGTCACATCAAAGGGTCCAAATCTACCTTTATATGTCCTACCACTCTCCTCATGATTAGACTCATTCACAGTTTCACCAGAGAACACAACAAAACCATCTTCCACGCCAACACTCACCGTTTCCTTAGTGACTCCAGGCATGTCCACCCACACATATAATAACCCTTCCTTCACCTTTTAGCCCCGTATGTTTCTTTAGGCCCTTCGGTTTCGGATGGGTGTGTGACTAAATAAAAACTGAGCTCATCTGGACCCAAGAGAAACAGGAAATTATTAATTTATTAGTACTAATTAATAAAGGTAAATCTAAGTAATACTAACAAATGAAACCCAACAAAAAAAAAAAAAAAAAAAAAACAAAATAGATCAGGGCAACATATAAAGGAAGCTTGATTATTTTTGACCATATTAAAGAAAAGGGTTTTTGATTTAGAGACACCTTTTTTCAACTCTTCATCCCATGAAGGACTATTAGAGCAACGAGTTCCAGTCTTCGATTTCTGCTGTCAAAAAAGAAACAACAATATTTATTACTAAACTTATTAAAAAAAAAAAAAAAAGTAGAACCAAGCACACAAATTTCTTTATTTAATTTAAATTTAAATATGATGATGACCTTGGATACTTTCATCTTGACAGTGGCCACACCGTTGCTGATATTGATTTGAGGTTTTCTGAGTTTATAAGAACGCAGTCCATAAGAAGCTCCATACAACCTTCCACGGTCGCCCTCACATACCATGGGTGCTAAGCCTCCGCAAAACACAACGTTGTCAGGAAACGTAGTGAGGTACAGGCATTCTTTGGGGACACCTGGCATATCTACCCGCACGTATATAACTTTGTCATTCTTTGCCATAGCAATGCGTTCCGTAGCACCTACTGGTCCACTCCTTTGAAATGGGTTGTTCTTAGCGTAAAACTCACCTGTTTTAACACCCAAGAAGATGGGAAAAAAAAAAAAAAAAAGATGAAAGAGAATGTTAAAAAGATGCTAATAGAACAAAGGATTCGTAAAACCCATAAGAGGAAGGGAGGTAAGAACCTGAATCAGTGATTCCAAAGTCTGAAAAGAAAGGACCTTCGGGGTTGGGAGGACTCTGGGTAGACTGGGTTGGGGCAGTTGAGCTTGAAGAAGAAGCCATTCTTCAAAAGATGAAGATAGCAAATTAAGGAGGTGAGGGTTTCTGCAAGTAGGGTTTTGTGTAGAGTGAACCGATGGGAAAGGGTAGGGTGTGGCAGTGTCTGTGTCTGTCACACTCACATTCATGAGAAGGGAAATGATAAAGCTGGATATTTACGGGTAGCTAGGCTAGCTGTCCTGCTGGTTAACCTTTTGACCAATATACCCACATAGCCTTTTTTTTCTTTTTCTTTTTTAAAGAGGAAAATATATCCACAAATTGAGAAGTTGTTTTGGGTAAATTGCAACATCAATTTTAATTAGTAATCATCATTTTTATTTGTGCATGAGCATGAATCACAGATTCACAATGAATCATCTACAAAAATTTGTAAAAGGAATAACGAAAAAGAAGAGAATAGGATGAAAAAGTTGTGTCACTCGTTAATAATCTTTCACCAAGCACGCAGTTTTCGGGTTATAGGATTCCTGGTTTGCAACAGCTGATGCTCTCGGGAAAACAGATTTTGTGCATAACTCCTCAAAAAATGTACGTTGGGGGTAAAATGGTCACTTCAAAAAGTAACTTGGGGTTGTCTGCAATGGTAACGTATCGCTCCTTGATTGGATACTATTTGTTGTCCAACTGTCCTTGGAGTTGGACCCAGGTCTGTGTATTCTCGTAGCATTAGCTACGTACCCTATATATAAGCTTACCCATTCAAATTTTATTTCTGTTTTACAATCTCCTCTCAAGAAAATTAGTTTGAAATTGTATATATTATATATACGTTTTTACTTCATCTCATATTGCTAGAAATAAAATCATATGATTAGTCCTGTATTTAAATTTTGGGCATATTTTCTTTTGGATTAGAAATTCTGGATACTTAATAGATCATGATAAAATTAAAAGTAATAAATAAATATTGACCCATATAATTTGATTATTTATAATTCATTTTTTAAATCTTCCAATTATCTGGATACAACGGGTTTTAAACAATAAAATTTTCAATTTCTTCGTTGCTGATAACAATTTGATATCAAACAGCCATATAAAGTGCCACTACAATGATGTACGAATTATTTGCTGGACTGGACCAAATGATAATTGAAAGAGATCAGCTAATAACAGAAACCAATAACCCATCTCCCACAATTCCAAAGCAAATGAAGAGAATCATTTTATACACCATTAGCTAAATGAGTCCTGATCTAGTTGATAGAGAATCATCATAGATGGATTTTTCATCCCTTCCAAGCTAATTGTCCTTCTAATCGTTGTCATGGTTATGTTTCACTAGCCACATGAAAAAAAAAAAAAAAAAAAAAGAGAAGAAAAGGGATAGACCCTATATGTATTTACTTGCATTTCCATCATATAATATCTTCATTTCATTTTGCATGAAAGATTAGGGTGTCAAATGGGTGGGATTGGGCGGGCATAATTGGGTTGTGTATATAAAACTCATTTACTCATTAAAACTCATTTAACTAATTGCTTTTAACCCAAACTCAACCCAACCCAATGATTATGAGTAAACCCAAACTCACCCAATTACCCAATTATCAAAATTACCAAAATGCCACTAAAGTGAAAATGACCAAAGTACTCTAAAATTTTCAAAAATATCAAAATACCTCAAAACCTAAAAATTACCAAAATAACCCCAAAAAACAATAAAAGACTTGTGGAAATTGTTTTTTTTTTTTCCTTCACTATTTTCCTCAGTTTTCTTAGCAAACAAATAGAATTATGCTCCATTCAGCAACCTCCAACAACAAATTCAACCTCTAATCAATCACAGGATTACAAACTGAGAATCATGATTTTGGATTAAACCCAGTTGAGTCGGTTACTTATCAAAAAAGAAAAAAAAAATCTCAGCCCCTAAATGAGTGAGAAAAAACACAGAGCCAAAACACTGAGCTTTGATGTTTCAGCAAATCCACACCCAAACAATTCCTAATTCCTTAAATCACAAAAAAATAAATACAAAAGTGAGCAAGCGAGAGAGAAAGAGAGAGAGAACAAGGAGCCCTAGTGTGGTCAAGGAGGATTTCCTCGGTGGAGACCATGGTGAGCCTAGCTCTAATGTCCTCGTGCACCACGTTGCCGAATTGAGGCCAAGATTGGCACTCGATGGTGCGCTTGCTAAGCCTAGCATTTGCAAGCTTGCGAGTGGGAGTGGTGATTGTGATCTTAACCTTATTGCCATTGTCATTGAACTTGTACTCAATCACCTTCTTGATCTCGTTCTTGTTGGGACTGATCATCTACCGTTGGCTTCTTCATTTTCTCAGCCAAAACGTGATTGGAGGCCAAGAAAATGAAGGAAAGTGAAAACCCTCGTGAAACACTAAAATGATGAGGGCTGGTTTATTTATTTATTTTTATTTTTATGGGAAGGGTTGGGTTGAATTTGGGTATATTACTTTTGGGTTAAATGGGTCTCAATGGGTTTTTAGTTAAAACCCAATAATCACTGGGTCTAATTGGGTTGATGCCCATTTAACACAACTAATAATTTGGTAGGTTTAGGTTCAATTAGAGTGGGTGAGTTTAGGTGGGCAAATGGGTTTGGGCTTACTTTGCCATCCCTATGAAGGACCAATCTTAAGATCAATGGTTTTGTAAAAAGAAAATTTGTACATATGATGATACTTCTTTAAAGATATCATACTTCTTTAAAGATATATTTTATGGTTTTCTTTTTTTTAAATACAAGATAAAAATTTTATTCTAGCTTAATCTAAGTGTATATGTGTGTAAAACTCTCTTATGGAGACTTGAATTCCGGCCCTTACCCCCTACACCCCACAAGCACTTACGCTTGTGGAGTGACCACCACACCAAGGATGTGCGTGGTTTTGATGGTAGAAAATTTTGTATATATAAAAAAATTACAGAATTGTTTCAAAAACCACTTGAGTTGCAAATATAAGTTATATCAGCTCAGCGAAAAAGTAAATTACATCTATGTTTGTGTTACAATAATAATGATCCTGAGGTTATATATGGTGAGCACAGGCAATAGAGGTCCTAAATTTGAATAATAACCAGGAACAAAAAGTACTCGATGATACATACAGTGAACTATAATTCTCTAAACCCTAAGTCCATAATCCCATAGAAACGCTCCTTGATGACATCACCTCCACTAGCATGGAGGTCTGGACTAGCTTTGTCAACCAACCCCTTCAACCCATCTCCAATGAAGATCCTAATATGGAACTGTAGGGGCGCAGGAAACCCTTATTTCCGCCAAAACTTCTCCAACCTCAACCACTCCCATCATCCTGATATCGCCATTATCATGGAAACTCGCATCTTCGGTCAAATAGCTGAAGATATCAATTCTTCTCTTGGTTTCGAGAATGTTTTCTGCTCTAATGTTGTGGGCTTTCATGGTGGAATTTGGATACGTTGGAATGAAAGAAACACTACTCTGGACATCCTATTTGTCATAGATCAAGCCATCCACGATTTTGTTCAGGTATGTGCCTCCAATCCCAACTCCAACTGGATCCTCTTTGCCATTTATGCTAGTTCCGATTAACAACTCGCTTCAATCTTTAGGATGACCTAGCTAACTTTGAAAACTCCCACTCCCTTCCTTGGCTCTTAGCCGAAGAATTCAATGACATCCTCTCCCACCATGAAAGCCTCAGCTCTCCCCCCCCCCCCCCCCAGTCATAGACACATTGAAGCTTTTAATGATCTCCTTAATAAATGTAATCTCATAGACTAAGGTTTTAGTGGACTTAAGTTTATGTGGTCTAACAAAAGAAATGATGATCTTGTTATGAAGCGGTTAGATAGAGCCTTATCAAACCCGCAATGGAAACTTCTCTTCAAGGATGCTCATGTGCGTCATCTCCCCAGAACCTCTTCTAATCATCACCCCATTCTCTTCCACCCTTCCCCCTCCACTACGCACAACTTCGGTCCCAAGCCTTTTCGCCTCGAAACCATGTGATTCAATGATCCTACTTTCCCCTTTGTCATCCATCAATCTTGGTCAAAACACCCCATAAATATCAAGACAGCCATGGATGTCTTCACTTGTCTNAACAAAAGAAATGATGATCTTGTTATGAAGCGGTTAGATAGAGCCTTATCAAACCCGCAATGGAAACTTCTCTTCAAGGATGCTCATGTGCGTCATCTCCCCAGAACCTCTTCTAATCATCACCCCATTCTCTTCCACCCTTCCCCCTCCACTACGCACAACTTCGGTCCCAAGCCTTTTCGCCTCGAAACCATGTGATTCAATGATCCTACTTTCCCCTTTGTCATCCATCAATCTTGGTCAAAACACCCATAAATATCAAGACAGCCATGGATGTCTTCACTACTTGTGTCAAATTCTAGAACTCAGATTCTTTTGGTAACATTTTTCACTGGAAAAAAAGAATTCTTGCTCACCTCACAGGCATCCAAAAATTTCTCTGCAACCGTAATAGCCTTTTCCTCCAAAAACTTGAAACTGGCCAACAAACCGAATATAAACACATCCTTCCCATTGAGGAAGAATTTTGAGCCCTTAAATCCTGTGTTGAATGGACCTTGTTAAGGGATCGCAATACAAAATTTTTTCATCTCCAAACCCTTTGCCGCTGCCACCATAATAAGATATGGTGCCTTAAGAATGCTACTAGAGACTAGACACATTCCTTCCATGATATTAAGGACATGATATCAAACCATTTTACTTCCCTTTACAGTACTAAGATGACCTCCTTAGCGCTCCCCTCTCAATACCCTACCCACCCTTGCTCATTATCTCAGGAAGTGCACAATACTCTTTGTAGTGACAAAACTGAACAAGACATTAAAAATGCCATCTTCTCCTTCAAGCCACACAAAGCCTTGGGCCTTGATGGCTTTCACCCAGTCTTCTTCCAAAGGTACTAGAATATAGTGGGTCCATCAGTCATTACCTACATCAGAAATATCTTCCTAACAAAAACCATCCCCATAAATTTAAACTCAACTCTTCTTTGCCTCATACCCAAATCAACTAGACCCAAAACAGTTCATCAATTTCATTCCATTGGCTTATGCAATACCCTTTACACAAAACTGTGACAAAACTTCTTGTCCAAAGACTAAAACCCTTCATCCCTGACCTCATTCATCCTTTTCAATCTAGTTTTATTGTGGGAAGGAAAGCCAGTGACAATGTGATTCTAACTCAAGATATTATTCATTCCATGACCATCTCTAAGAGCAAGAAAGGTCTTATGGCCCTCAAAATTGATCTTGAAAAAGGTTTTGACAGACTCGAGGGGAACTTCATTCACCATGTCCTCAAATGGTTTAACTTTCCAAATGATTGGATTGAGCTTATCATGTCCTGTCTTACCACCTCTAACCTCTCGGTCATGATTAATGGTGAGAGACTTGATCCTTTCCTTCCCTCTCGCGGCATCCGCCAAGGCGATACTCTCTCCCCCTACATTTTTATCCTTTGCATGGAATATTTGGCGGAGCTCATCAATATTGAAATTTCTCTTGGCAACTGGTCAAGTATAAAGACTTCAAGAGACAGACCATCCTTCTCTCATCTTTTGTTCTCCGACAACCTCATCCTCTTCGCCAAAGTCACAAAGAAAAATTGCCTTGCTCTCAATAAGGTTTTAGAGACTTTCTGCACCATCTCGGGTCAAAAAGTGAATTATGGCAAGTCAAAGCTTTTTTGGTCCATTCAGACCAGTAAAGCTAATGCTACCATGGCAAAAAGGCAGCTTGGCATGGAGCGTACCAATGATTTTGGGAAATATCTTGGTGTCCCCATCATCTCCGATGGTCAAAATAAGAGAGCTTTCAGCCTTATTGTCAAAAAAATTCGAGCAAAGCTCTCAGGTTGGAAATCCCGCTCCCTCTCCATGGCAGGCCGACTCATGCTCATCAACTTCGTCACCTCAGCAATGCCCACCCACTTGATGCAGTGCACCCTACTCCCTGCAAAAATTTGCCACGAGCTTGACAAGATCAACCGGGATTTTCTCTAGGGTGATTCTTCATCCAGGAAAAAGATCCATGCTATCAACTGGACCACAGTCACCAAAACCAAAACATCTCGGTAGATTGGGTATTATGCGTAGCCTCAGTTGCAATAGAGCTTTGCTTGCAAAAAGGGTTTGGGAGCTCTGCCTTGACCTAAATAGCATATGGGCCAAAACCTTTAGGAAAAAATATCCCCTTTCCTTGGATGCCACCAAAATAAAATCTCCTGTTTGGGCCAGTCTTCAAAAAGCCCAAAATACTTGCGAGGTAGGCACTCGCTAGCTTATTTGCAATGGAGAAACTTCTAGGTTTTGGCTTGATAACTGGACGGGTCATGGTAAACTCTGCAATCTTATCGAATGGCCTCTCAATGAGAATGACATGGTTCTTAAGGTGAAAGACTTTTGGGATAGCAACAGCAATTGGGACTTCTCTGTTTCCTCTTTTGACATTTCCCTACACATCCGTAACATCATTCGAGCCACCCCTCTCCCTATTCACTTTGTCCTCAATGACAGCCCCTCTTGGAATTACTCTCCTAATGGTTAATTTACTTTTTCCTCAATGACAGCCCCTCTTGGAATTACCACACCCAACTGGAACTAGCTCTGGAAATCCCACACTCTCCCTTGCGTCAAAACGTTTCTTTGGCTCACATGCCATGATTTCCTTTCCACAAAGAACCAACTCTTCAAGTGCCACATTCTATTTGAAGACTTTTGCCCTCTCTACCTTTCATCTGCTGAAACCACCATCCACATCCTTTGGGATTGTCCATACACTTCAACCATTTGGCAAAATTCCTCAAACCCCACCATTCCTCACAACTTCTTCACCCTCAACCTTCCCAATTGGCTCAAGCTCATCTCATCCCCCACACCTCAAACTTCAAACCACAATACCATACCTTGGCACATCATCTCCCCCCTAACTGCTTGGTGCATCTGGATAGCCCGCAACAAGTTTGTCATGGAGAACATTCCCATCTTGGCCTAGGATCTCTCAATAAAAGCCAAACCACTAGCCCAAGACGTATGGCATCTGATCCTTACAAAAAATGCTCCCATCAAGAATAGCACTACCCATATCGATTGGACCCTATTAGGACATATGTGGTTTCATTTAAAGAACATATAACATTCTTTTATGTATATTGGCTAATCCTTTGACAAAACGCACTCTACTTGTAATTGGGTAGTTCTAGGTGTTTTTAATACTTTAAGAAATAAGGTTTCAAGATCAAGTGTTGAAGTCATCAAGTCTGTCCAAGAAACAAGCTGAAGAAGTGCAAATTCATTAAAGTTCGACATCTGCTCAATAGCTCCTCAACACCTTGCTATCTGTCGAGATTTATAAAATCAGATTTTCTGATCTGATTTCTTGGAATCCGTGAATGTGTCTTTGAGCTTTCTTTTCTTCTAACCCTAGACATATAAAAGGATTGTTTTTAGGGCCGTCAAATTGTACACAAGTTGCACAAGCATTAAGCAAACTCCGTTCAAGCAATTTGTGATCAAAGATGAAGTTTTTGCCCTAGTTCATCTCTTCTGAAGAAGTTGCTGTGTATTTGCACCAAAGGGTTTTGTGACCAAGCATCTTCTTGATCTTCATCGTATATGATGAACTGAAGAACTTTGTAGCCAACCTCTCCTTTAAGTTAGTGTTAAAGTCGCGTACTGGGATCTGCGCAATTGGTTAGTCACGTACTTGGGAGCCGTGCATCAAAGGTGGGAACTGTCACTACAAAACAAGTCCAATTAGATATTGGGGTAAGGGTTCAACTGTAGATTGGTAAGGTACTTGGGATTCCTTTACTTGTAACCGCTTGTTATGATAATAGTGGAGTTTCGGAAGTGGTGACCTGAAAATCACCTGGTGGGGTTTTTACCGTTCGGTTTTCCCCATTCGTAAACAAATCACCATGTTATTTAATTTCCGCTGCATATTTAGTTTTTTGGTGATTTATTTGTACTACCACGCATTGCATGTTAAATTGATTAATTAATAACATGGCTAATGAATTAATTAATTTTTTATCACAAGGGGTTAATTCAGTTTGTGGCCTATCAAGTGGTATCAGAGCAGGCACACTCTGATTAAGAGTAATCTTTGCTATGTTGATCCATTGACCCCTGCTTGTCATGGATAGATGACAGTCATTAATCATACCTCCTTTATTTGATGGCACTAACTATGCATACTAGAAAGTACGCATGAGAGTTTTCTTGCAATCTTTAGATGAGAAGGTGTGGCAAGCTATAAAGATTGGCTGGACCAAGCCAAAAGAAGCGCTGGCCGATTGGGATGAAGCCAAGATCAAGGCAGCAAATTTCAACAGCAGAGCGTTGAATGCCCTATTTAGCGCAGTCACCAATGAGGAGTTCAAGAAGATATCCTCTACTGAAATTGCAAAGGAAGCATGGACCATCCTCTAGACAACCTATGAGGGTACAAAGACTGTTAAGGATTCAAAGTTTCAAAGGCTCACTACAAGCTTTGAAGAAATAAAGATGGAGGAGGATAAGTCGTTTGATGAGTTCTATGCCAAGCTTAAGGACATAGTAAACTCAGCCTTCAATCTTGGAAAAACCATCCTTGAACCTAAGATTGTGAGGAAGGTGCTCAGATCTCTACCCAAGAGATTCTATGCCAAGATTACGGCGATAGAAGAATTAAAGGATATTGACAAGATTCCTTTGACTGAACTGGTTGGAAACTTGCAGACCTATGAGCTAGGACTATCTAAGATTGGAAAGACGAGTAAAGGCAAGAGCATGGCCTTAAAGGCAAAGAGTAGTGATACAGATGAGTCATCCGATGATAAAGATTCCAAGATGAAGTCCTATATTACAAGGCAGTTCAAGAAGTTTATGAAGAATGCCAATGGGAGGAGCTTTGACAAGGACCGCAGACAATCCAGTTCTTTTCAATCTAAAGGGCAAGACAAAGGGAAAAAGGATGCTAAGAACGACGATCAATACACTGTTCCTACAGGACCAAAGTCATTGGATGTCATGGATTCGGTCACATGAAGCATGAATGCCCTACATATCTCAAGAGCATTGGGAAGAGTAAGGCACTTGCTACAACCTTGAGTGACACTAAGCCTGAAGATGATTCCAACAATGAGGATGACAGAATCTTAAATGCCTTCACTGCCACAGTCAATCCTACTGAAGGGATTGTTGAAGAAGTACACGAAGAACAAGAAATGATGGAGTCCAAATTTGAGAAGATGGATGATCAAGATGATATCCATACAGCCTATGAGAAACTTTACAAGCTCTCTGAGAAACATGAGAAACTGTATAGGCTGGCCACCAAGAAGCTTAGTGATGTAGAACTTGATCGTGAAGAGTTATCCATAAAGTTTGATGAGGCGAATCAAACTATTGAAGCGCTGAGGTTTGAGAACAATTTCTTGGCTGAGAAGGCCAAGAAGCTTGAAGCGAAGCTATTTCAAGTCAGAGCTCAACTACAGAGGACTTCAAGTACAAAGCTTGATGAGATGCGTAGCATTCAAAAATTTGCTTCAGATTGAACAGGTTTAGGGTATGGTCTTTCTTCCTCTCATATTGCATCTACTAGTGCTACTGTTTTTGTTTCTCCTGCTAATAACACTGAAATTGAGAACGCTGATGATAAAACTGAATTAGCTAGTAAGAACTTAAACAATGGTAAATCTATCTTAGGAGCACTCCCTAAGCAGGATAAGAAAGATGCTAAAAACCTTAGGGCTAAGAAGGCTAACTCTCAAAAGCCTAAACAAAAGAAGCAGCATCTCTGTCGTCATTGTGGAGCTGCCGGTCATACTCGACCAAATTGCTATAAGTGGCTAGCCACTCAACAGAGCAACGACATGATCACATCTAGAAGCCAGAATTAGCTTCAATCCTCTCTTACTCCTCTTGGTGATCTTCTCAAAGCCCTCATGTTCCTTTAAACTTGAACGGGTTCAATTCTTCCCTTTCACCGCCGGTTCAAGGATTCAATCAAAGGAAAGGTTCTTACAAGGTGTGGAAGAAAAAGAACTCTAAGTGATTTCATCACTTTCTTCTATCTTCTTGTTTTTGTTTGTTGCATCACTTGTGTATTTTGCATTTATTTTGAGTCAGTTTAGTTTTATACTTTACTTTGTTTAACATGTTTTTGTGTGTTTTCCTTTACTTTTGTTTGTTTTGTTTTAAAATAAAAAAAAATTGAAAAAAAAAATCAGAAAAATACAAAAACAGTGTATGTTATGTGTACTTTGGTACTTGTGTACTTTGGATGGCCATTAAAACAAAGTTTCTAAATTTTGTATTATTTGTAGCTTAGATAAGCATCTCAATGCATAACTAAGCAAGTGAGCTTTGTAGCTCTTATTTGTGATAAGTAAGATTAAGTTATCTCTTAAACTTAACACTCATATCACTCTTTTTGACGGGTAGGACTAGAAAATCCTAAGAAATGTATAAATAACCATCTCACCACTGTTGCCCGCCAATCATAATATGACACATGTATGCTTCAGCATAGCAAAAGTGCAGTGTCAAAGACATCTGTATGCTTCGGCATAGCAAAAGTGCAATGTCTATGCTTAACATGTTGGGTATTTCTTTTATCTCTTTTATATGCCTACGCATGATATGCTAAAATAAAATAAAATATGCAAAAAATAAAAATAAAAAGCAAAAAGATAAAAAATGCTTTAAATATGGTTGCAAGCGTGTATTTTAGGAGATGTGGGAGTTATAGGATATACCTCGAAGGTGATAGTCCCCATCAAACAGTTATGATTGTGTGTGAGTTAAAGTTATTTTCTCATATCTCAGATCGTCAAAACATGTATACACATATGCAATCTTGTGATGTTTTTCACACACAACACGCAATATTCTTTATTACACTTGATACATATGCAGGTACAATGTGATTTAGCCATCACAAAGGTTTTACATGTGTTAAAATATACTGACTAAACTGTCTTGACTTATTTTTGAAAAATAAAATTGGTTAGACTTGTTTAGTGTGTGTGTGTGTGTGTGTTTTTGAGGATCCATGTGCTTAAAATTTTTGTTGAGAGATGTTTTTTAGAGCTTAATATGTTGACTGGATCATTGGTTGAGGTGCATGTTGGATTGCATTCATGTCTGTGTTTTTCACTTCTTGAAAAACTTTTTTTTTTTTTAAAGCTGGCTCGACACCTCCCCGATTCCTTATTATCTGTCGAGCTTCTCAAGCCTTTTTCTTATCGCAATCTCAACATCTCTTTAACACCTGGTGGATCGATCGAGAAAGTTCTGGCCTCCTCGATACCTTCTTGATACCTAGTGGATCGATCAAGCTTCTATTCCTTGAAGGTGATTCTTGTTCCTCGATACCTCTTGACACCTCATCTATCGAGATTTACTGAGGTTTCTATATATACCTCTTGCGCGATCCAGTTCTCATTTCCTCAATCTCTCTCGATCTGTCAGCGCCTGTTCATCTCCCAAACTCTTTTTTCTCACTCAAAACCTTCAACCCACATGATTTTCGGCCCTTCCTTGCTTCAAATCACTTGGTATGATCTCTTTTTCCTTCATTCTTCATACATTTCATGTTTTGAATCTTAGGTTTTGGGATTTTTGAAAATTTTTGGGATTTTTCAAAATTGATGAGTTTTTCTTGAAATTTTGGGATGGGTTTTCATTTAAATGTGTTCAAAATCTCATGTATTGCATCACATTTGCATTAGAATGGTATTTACATGCATTTAGATGTGTGTTCTATGCTTGTGTGCTAGTAGGATTGGATTGGGCTGATCCCATGATGGTTTTACTTTGCATGTCACATGTTCATGCATTTCCCATGCATACGTACTCTCTATTCAATATATTTGAATTGTTTTGGGACTTTTCTGATTGTCTCTTTCTATCTCTTTTTCTCATTCTATTTACGTTAGTAGTGTCTATGGCACCTAAGCGTAAATCCACTCCTGCTCGGAACCTTCTTCATTCTGGAGCTTTCTCCTCTTCTGATTCTATTCCTCTTAATCTTCAATTCTGTGATGATAATGCCCACAAGGCATTCTTGGAGAACTTCTCTAGACGAGGTGTTTATTCGGAACGCCAAGTCATTTTGGAGACTTCGCCGACACTGACCTTCCTTCTGTCATTCACAGTAAGGGATGGGAGTCACTGTGTGACGTCCCGGTCACTTGTCCTCACATGCTCATTTAGGAGTTTTACTCCAATATGCACGGGATTGATCGTTCAGTACCTCTCTTTTTACTCGCGTTCGAGGTACGCGTATTCCTGTCATACCGCAGCTAGTTGCGGATGTGCTTAGGTTCCTAGGATAGAGTTTCCTACTATCCTTCTTTCAGCATCTGCGGACTGTGTCCAAAGATGAGCTCATTTTTCTTTTTGTGAGCGCCCTGTTGATTGTGATGAGCATCAATATACATCATGTAGACTTTTGCTAAAGGTCCTAGATTCTTAAACATGGTGATGACTTTTGTACTCCATCCTCTCTCTCACTACAACTCCATCACAGAGTCTCATGCTCAATTTTTTGTTATCTTTTCTTGAGCATCTTACCATAGATTTTCCTTCTCATTTCATTCTTTCTATCATAGATGTTCATTTAGATTCGGCGTCCCATGATAAGCTCATCTTTCCTTCAACTATCACGAAATCTTACGCCATTTTTCTGTCCCTTTTCCTGTGTCCGACCACTTCACTCACATTTGTGCCATAGACGCTGTTGAGGTCCAAAATTTCACAAAGCCCGTTCCATAAAAAAATAAAGAAGGCCCAATTCATGCAGTAAGAATAATCGACATCAAGGCCTTATGTATGTTCAGATTTCTAGCAAAAAAGCCATTAAAAAGTCCAGCAAATTCCAGTGAAAGAACTAGACCGGGATCCCCAGAGGCTCGGGATCCTCGGGACACACAACATGCTCTAAGTAAGATTGAAACGGCTCAAAGCATAAACGATGAAGGACAAACAGGTCTCAAGCGCACAATCATGCGTCAGAAAGTGTAAAGCAAACATTCATGAACAAAGGAGCTGCACCTCAAGGAACTAAGCATGAGAAAACCATAAGTAGAAGTGGTTGGAGGAAGCTTTCAACCCAGCAGTAAAAGATCCCGATTGTTTGGGAAAAATGACAAGGATGAAGGGCAGACAAAAACTGAAAAGGCGAAGAGGGCCAAATAGATAAGATTAACAACCTAAGTGGATCTTGGAATAGAAAGTTAGCTAGGGGCTTTCAGCTTGGTCGGACTAAAAGGAAGAAATTATAAGGAAAAAAGAAAGGACAAGCCTCTGGTTAGCTGACACAGTACGAGCTCTGAAGGGCAAAAGAGAGAAATCGCTCATGCCTTAAAACCCTAGAGTCACACTATAAAAGGAAGAGAAAACTCATGCTGAGGGACATTGATTCATCACCATTTTAATCTGAGAAAAGATATCACAACAGAGCCATAGGAAAAGCTCTATAAAATCAAAAGAAAACAGAGGAACCGCACCTGGTATCTCAGAGACAGCCACTATAACACATGCTCGGATTCAACAAATTCAAACTTTGCAAGTCTTGGAAGCTTGAATAGCTATCAAAGTCTGTAATTTTTGAACTTAGTTGAACCTTGTATCACGTGAATATAGAACTATAGGAAAAGCTCTGTAAAATCAAAAGAAAACAGAGGAACCGCTCATGGTATCCCAGAGACAGCCACTATAGCACATACTCGGATTTAACAAATTCAAACTTTGCAAGTCTTGGAAGCTTGAATAGCTATCAAAGTCTGTAATTTTTGAACTTAGTTAAACCTTGTATCACGTCTTAGTAAGCATATTGTAATGCACAATCAAGAAAAATAATGAAATACCTCATATTGATTTGAGGATCTCTAACAATTATTTCTTGTATTTCTTTATTACATTGTCTTCCTTTACTGTTTCTTGCTAAAATCCTTCTCATCTAACTATCTTGGAAGGCAAAGCCCAAGCAAAGCCACTCGGACTTAAGTTCTAAATCCCACAAGTCTTGTGCAAAAGCACCAAGTCTGTGAGAATTGGGGCCAGGATCCTCGTGGCAGAATCATTCTCATGAAACTCATTTACATATATGTATATGTATTAAAATGTATATCCTAATCTAAGAAACTAACATTATTTGAAGATATGTGTAGTGTTTTTTTTTATGTAGCACCCATAGAGGTAAAGGGAAAGGACAAATCTCTATTACATAATAAACATGGAAAATATCATATAGTTTAGAGAACCAGAGCATTCTGGGTTCTTACAAGCCTAATACGCCTCGGGATCTCATGACAGTACTCCCTGAGGTACCAAGAGGAATTGCACTTTTCATCTTGAGGAGCTTTATGTGACTTGGGCACAACTTGGTTCGTAATCAGCCCCATTTAGCTGTGGTAAACCAAGCCCAGTCCACCAAAACAACAAGTATTTAGGCCCGGGATCCTTGTCTCTACTTGGGCCTGTGTACTAAGAAAAAAAGCACTCTCACAGACGCCACTACCGTAAAACGTAGTGCAGCGCAGTTTAGGTCGCGATAGCCGGATTCCACTCCTTCCTCCCATTCTACTCCATCTCGTACCGCTCCGTCTACATCCGCTCCTTCTTCCTCTATGGGCAATGTATCTCTTGGAGACATCATGGCGCAGCTGCAGGGCATGGATACTCGCCTCGATACACTCTTCACTGAGTTGTATCAGGTGAATGTTCGTGTTGGTCGTATTGCATGACGACAGGCGACCATGGGTAGGTTTGCTTCTGAGGCTACTTCTTCACCACCTCCTCTAGCGGCTTCTAATTATGAGGATGATGATGATGATGGTGATGACGATGACGCTTCGGATGATGATGGAGATGCTAGCTCTACTGATGAGATGTCTACTTAACACACTTACCCTTTGTCACTCGTGACAAAAACGGGGAGTAGTTTTGGATATGAGAGTAGTCATCTTAGGAGGAGAGTTAATATATGACAGTTTTGTTAGGGGGAGTGTTGATACTTGAGGATGTAGTGAGGATTTGATGTATCTTTTTCTTTTCTACTTTTTTGGATACATTGTTCTTGTATATGAGGTCTTGTGACTAGTTTTTACATACATTGTACTTATTTTCTCTATATGTGGATGTATGTTTCTTTCACCTGTCTGTTCATGTGTTGTTTCTTCTCTATCTTTATACACATGTTTCTTATACTTGTATGCAATCTATTATTTCTGTTTCACAGAAGATGCCTTGATGAATTTTGTTTAAAGTGTTTCAGAAATACAAGTTGTCAAAGTCTACTTGCCATAAACTCTTTTCTTGCAAAGTTTTTCAAGGGCTTGTGATAGGCTAAATTTTATTGTATTTAACAAGTGAGTATGAGTTGAGTAATTTATGACTTCTCCCATATGTTCATTTGTTTATTATGGTTTTGTCATGGATTGCCAAAGGGGTACCCCCCCCTCCTGTTGGCTTCTTTAAACTCAACATCGATGGTTCAGCCAAAGGAAACCCAGGCTTAGCAGTGACTGGTGGGCTTATAAGAGATCACAACTGATCTTGGATCGCTAACTTCACTAAATCCATTGGCTTCACTCACCCATGGCAGCAAAGCTTTGGGGTCACAGGGAGGGCCTTGTCCTAACAAAAAACCTTAACATCAGGAATCTGCTGATAGAAATTGATGCCAAAGCTGTGATTGATATCATTAGCTCTCAGAATGGTACCTCTTTTGTTACACATCCTTATTCTAACCTCATTCTTGAATGCAGGTCCCTACTCCGGTGTTTTGAAGATGCTCAGATCGGTCACACCCATTGTGAAGGAAACTATTGTGCTGATATTTTGGCTAAGAAGGGAATTTTTAGTTCTAGTTCTTTTGTTTATCACTCTTCTTCTCCTTATTGTATTATGTACCAACTTTTGGCTGATGCATGGGATGTTTACTTCCCCAGACATTGTATTTCCTAGCTTTCGTTTAATTCAAGTTCTGGTTTACCAAAAAAGTCCATAATCCAACATGCACAAATTTCAATTTAACCAAAAATAAGTAAAAACCATTGTCAATGTACAAAATACCACAAAAAGCTAATACTTACGTTAGAAAGCATATAATAGAAAAATGTATCAAATTAATATATTTTAGTCCAAAAATTATCCACATCAAGCAAGCCAAAATTTTGTAAATATGTATTGTTACTACAGTAACCATGTACATTTATATTAGCACTATTCATTTTACATTTAATTTTTTATTCTTTCTCTATATATTCTAATAGTGGTAAGTCCCACTTCTTTTCTTATTCTTTATTGGAGTGTTTTTATATTTTCACATGATAATGATATGCAGCTTTTGTTTAGATTACACTTTAATAATAAGAATTTATATGTGTATCGTAGGCCATAACTAAATGTGATACTTCTATTTATATATGATCTCTTTTATAAATATCATGTTATTGTTAAGCAATATACACTCTAAAAATATCATCTTTTATTTTTCAAAACCTTTTATTTTGGCTATGGACTGTTAAAAGGCAGACCTAAACATCCATAATTTATGCCAATTTCTTTGATATACTTTGAATTTACTCTTTTTACACTTATAAGTTCTTCTCATACACGTTTATAATTTTAAATATATGTTTTTAAGTTTACTGCAACCAAATTATTTTGGTATGTATTTTGTCATTTGATATGTAAAAATCTTTACTTATCAGTTACTCAAACAAGAAAGAATGCCTCAATAGTCATCTTTTAATTCATTTGCATGCAACTAGATAAAAGTCTCAATTATCTTCTTCAAGTCATTGTACTTGAATGACGTTAAATGTAAATATATTTTTTTAATGGTGTTGAAAAAAAATTATTTTCAAAATTTGATTTTTTTTGAAAAAAAAAAAAGAAAAAAAAGAAAAAAAGATCTTAATATTAATTTGTCAATTGAGTTTGGGTTGTGTAATGTAATGCTCATAACAAACAAGTAAACCAACTATGTCTTAATTTTATTATATTTTACCCAAAAAAAAATTTAAAAGACAAGTTGGGTCACGTGTTAGCTAGGTTGGGATGGGTTGACCCGAAAAAAAAAAAAAAAAAAACAGTGCACGCATCAACCCATTTTTTTTATTCAATTCAAAAAAATTGAGTTCGGGTTGAGGTAGCGAATTTTGACTCGTTTTGTGATGTCTAGATTTAGTCATCTCATACATGTGACTGGCCCTAACTAATTTGTTAAGTATTCACAAGTCATAACCGACCCAAAAATATGGAACTAGGACTTGTTGTAACAGTTCTCTAGTCATTGTTAATGAAATAACATCTAGTTAATGAATGTTTTAATTATTTTTTTTTTATTGGCATGCCACCTATAGTAAAATTTATAGAATTTCTAATAGTACTTGTGAGAATAAAATGCAGAATCATTTTTTAAAATTTATTATTATAAATTTTGGGACTTTCTAAAATGGCCGATGCGGCCTTCTTCATGAAGGGGTAGAAGTTTTTTGTAGTAGGGACCTTAGGCCTAGGCCTTGGGCAATCCTACTCATACATAGATGGATCATATAACCTTGGGGTAGGTATTGCGACAAGAGGGATCTTTTTTTCCAGCACAATCCCAAACTTTTCAGTAAGGTCCAGCTTCTCTCCTTGGGGAAGTTTCCAATCAAAAGAATGCAGAAGTGTAGCAAGTGAATACATCATCATCCTCTCAGCCATTGCAATTCCAGCGCATATTCTTCGACCAGACCCAAACGGAAAATAACTAAAGTCACTTGTAAGGTCCAGCTTCTCTCCTTGGGGAAGTTTCCAATCAAAAGAATGCAGAAGTGTAGCAAGTGAATACATCATCATCCTCTCAGCCATTGCAATTCCAGCGCATATTCTTCGACCAGACCCAAACGGAAAATAACTAAAGTCACTTCCACTATAGTCCCATTTACCATCCAGGAACCTCTTTGGATCAAAAGTTAATGGATTTTCCCAAATAGAGGGGTCCCTTTGTATCGCCCATACATTCACAAAGACCCTAGACCCATTTGGAATGGTGTAGCCTCCCACGGTGCATGTTTCAATTGGGCAACGAGGGACTAATAATGGCACGGGTGCGTGTAACCGCAATGTTTCTTTTATTACAGCATGTAAGTATGGTAGTTTGTGAATATGAGACTCTTCTACAATGTTATCTTTGCCAACCACAGCCTCCAATTCTTGTTGGGCTTTCCTCGTCACCTCCGGTTTGTTCATGATTTCAGCCATGGCAAACTCAATTGTGTTGGAGGATGTGTCTGTCCCCCCGACCATCATATCCTGTTCACATTATACACTAGATTACATTATGTGGAGGCCTTGCTAGACAATTTAGCTATCAAATAAAATGACTCCACACAATTGTAATATTAATGCGAGAACTAGAAATAGAATATATTTTTTAATTGGTCATGGTTAAACACTGTGTCTACGGTAAACAAAGTTGAAATCATGCTTTCAAAACATTATATCAAGTAGAATATATACAATATGTAATGTCCATTTGGAACAGTTTATTTAGCTGAAACTAAAAACTTTTTACTGAAAGTGTAGAAAAAATGTTAAAAAATAAGTTCAATAGTATAGTAGGATTCATGAATAATATCAAAGTTGAAATCATGCTTTCAAAACATTATATCAACTAGAATATATACAATATGTAATGTCTATTTGGAACAGTTTATTTAGCTGAAACTAAAAACTTTTTTCTAAAAGTGTAAAAAAAAATTAAAAAAATAAGTTAAATAGTACAGTAGGATCCATGAATAATATCAAAAAGTGTAGTGAGACTCATAAATAATAGTAAAAATAAGCCGAAAGTAGAGATAAGATAAAAAATTCAGCTCATCTCAAACTCACATATCGTGTGCAACAATAATCATTGTATCATTTTTAAGTTGGAGCCTTTGTACCATGACTCCCTTTGACTTATAAGGCTTTCTGCTTACTGATTCATTTCAAAATAGACTAAAATATGTCTTTAGGGTAGAGGTGGCAAATGAGCGGGTTGGGTCATAAATGAGTTGGGTGTGTAATTATTCATTTATGACTCATTTATATATAAATTAATTATTCATTACCTATCTAACCCATTTAATTAGTAACTTGCCCATTTAACCCAAGTACCTCTAAAATTAGTTGAATACTCTATTGACTTTCAAAATTACCAAAATACCCTTAAATACTCAAAATGACCTAAATACCCCTTACACTTTCAAAGAGTTTTGATCTAACGCTTCTCTTTCCAAACCCAATCCTCACCGTCCATTTCTCTCTTCCTCATCACCGCCACCCACTTCCCTCCACCTCTGTCTCTCTCTCTACCACAACAAAAACAAGCCCCACCACCACCTACTCACCACTTTCTCTATCGCAAACGATGCCGTATCATTCCCTGGCAGAGATGACGACAACAACAACAACAATGGAAACAGTGACAGAGGTGGCAGAGGAGGAGGAGGAGGAGGCGATGAGGGGTCATCAGCGAAGGACAAGAACAGAGAGGAGGCTCTGATGGTGCTGGCAAAGGTTGGGAGGTTGTTGAAGAATTTGCCCAAGGACTTGGCGGCGGCGATCAAGGCCGGGAGAGTCCCCGGCGCAGTGGTGTCGACATTTTTGGAGTTGGAGAAGTTGCTGGTGCTGCGGTGGTTGATGCAATTCAGTGGGTTCAAGGAGAGGCTGATGGCTGATGATATCTTCCTCACTAAGGTCTTCATGGAATGCGGTGTTGGGTATTTGTGGGTTTTTTTTTTGAGGAAATTTTGTGGGTTTATTTATGTAGGGACCGGTTTTGGGCACCTCTGTTATTAAGAGAGTGGACCTAAGTCTAGCTAACCCTGCAATGAATTTATAGAGAATGGGTTCAAGAACTAGGCCCTAGTGAGGAATGCAGCGGCCATGCATGGTAGTTTGTGGTTATAATAACTTAAGCGTGAATTGGGGTGCACAATAGTGCTCCTCGGATGTGCCTTTCAGAGCTTGAAGCTCTTCTTATTTCTTTGAAGATTGATTACAAGGTTTGAGAGAACACAAGTCGCTACAGTACTTCCTAATTCTGGTTTTTCCGTTTCGTCCCCCTTTCTAGAGGGATTCCTTACATTATATACATCTCTTTCAGTTGATCCTGGCCCTACATTTGTTAATCAGCTAGGCCGCCACTCGAGAACCTGTCCCATTAGCCGCATTCCCATTCCTCTTGTGGGTTGCAGCACCAAAGGCAGCACTGTTCAGGAGTCCTATCCTCATTAATGCGGCTAGGACGTTAGTTGAGGGCATTTAATGTGGAGGTGACAGTTCATCTGGGGCATGCTCCTCCACCATGCTTCCATTGCCGACACTTTTGGTACTTGCTATTTGCTCTCTGGATGCTCAGGAAGACTCCCCTTGATGGTGTGCTACGTGTCCACTTTATGGCCTCGGCCGTCTGAGGAAGGAATCTTCCTCAGCACTGATTCTTGGGCAACTGGGCCTTACACTCACGTCCTTGGACCTTGGATGCCTCCTCGGCGCGGGCCTTTGGGCCTGGTTCGAAGTGGGCCGGGACTGGCTAACTCTTTCTAGCCCCACAATAGCCCTTCAAAATCTTGTTGTCCGCACCCTCGGGCGGAGAGGGGGATTTTGACATCCTCGGGCCTAATTCCGCGTCCAATCGAGTCTTGTCCCATGTCAGTGTCAGAGCCTTTTCACCTGCCCAAGGCGCGTTATTGACGTTTCGGTGTGCGTAGCGTGTCGTTCATTAAATTCGGGCGGCTCTGTGCTCCCCACATTCAATGGGCGGATGACAATCTAATGGTGGGGATTCGCCTAGCATTTATGGGCGGGAAAACCCGCATGGTTCCTCGATTTGGGGTATAAATACCTTCTCGAACTGTTTTTCCCCTTCTTTACTCGCAATTCAGAGCTCTTGCACATACATATCCTGAGTCCAGCAAAGTTTCCACCTACATCCCCAGCATAAAAAGCCTATCTAAGGAGCTCCTCCTAATTTCTGTAAGTCGCTCTATCCCTCTCTGAGCTTTCTTCCTCTACTTCTCCTTGTCTTTCATTTGCTCTTTTCTTTAGTTCTCCTAGGCGTTACTTGGGATGGGTAGACTTAAGAAGTATGTCTATACTGAGGAGGCGATGGAGAAATTCATCGTCGACTATAAGATACCGGCCAACGTGGGCTTGAGGTATTGTGAGGAAGGGGAGTGGCTCCTTCGGAGGCAAGAGGGCGAAGTGGTGATACCCATCATCACCTTCCTTGAAGGTGGCATGAGAATCCCCATAGGGTCGGTGACGAGGGACTACCTTACATACTTTCGGTTAACCCCCACCTAGTGCGCCACCAACATCTTCAGAATTCTGGGTTGTGTGGACGCTCTGAACGAGAAGATGGGGCTAAGGTTGACCCATCACAACGTGACCTACTGTTACAACCTTTAACACCTAAAGAACAAGTCATACTACATGAGGACAAGGGACGATAGGGTCCGGCTTATCCAGTGCCTCCCTGAGTCCAGCAAGGGGCTGAATGAGGATTTTCTCATCGTGTCCGGAGAGTGGCACGATGGCCTTCACTGCCCGACGACGGAGGGGACACCAGGTGGGACAGTGGGAGTAGGAAGGGGTTCAAAGATTTTAGTTTATTCCATGCGTCATTTTTTTTTTTACTGTTTGGTTACTAACATGAATGTGTCTTCTTTCTGCAGATCCGCACACCTACGCGTGCCAATTCAGCCTGGTCAACAGGGAGGATTTGCAGAAGGTGCTCAAGGCGGCGGCTTTCGAGAATGAAGTTGACCATCAAGTTAGAACCGCTCATAAAATCTTGGGGTACACCCCGATCCAAAAATTGTTCGCGGCTCCAAAGCACGTGATCAGAGCAAAGGATCCTCGGCTGCAGAGAATAACTATGACTGAGGACGGGTTCCAGTTTCCCGAGGATCCCTCCGCTCCAGAAGGCGTCACATTAGCAGGCCCCTCTTCCTCCCTCAGATTCGCAGAGCCCTCAGAAGAGAACCTAGAGAGGGAAGAGGAAGTTGCAGATTTTGGCCCTGCCGAGGACGACTTTGACGCGTTTGAACAAGTCCACCAACCCGAGGACCCTTTTGGAGACTTGGGTGATCCTCGCTGACCGAAGCAGACTTCCTCGTGTCAGAAACATCTCCTCGTCCTGAGATGGGTTACAAAAAGAAGTCCCAGTCCAGCTTGCTCGACTTACTCAAGGGCCAGCCGGGAAAGTCCCAGCCAAAGCTTTCTCCTCCTCCTCCGCCCAAGACTTTGCCTGCCCAGACCAGGTCAGCTTCTGCCCAGTCCAGGCTTCCTCCTGCTTCACCTTAGAAGAATCTGTCGCCCAGGTACGAGCCCGCTGATCCCAAACAGAAAAAGGATAAGGGCAAGAGGCCTATTGAGGACAAGGCCAGGCCCACGTGGAAGGGGGATGACACTCGGCGTCCCTCGAAGCAGCTGAAAATAGGCTCCCGAGGCCAAGATAAATAGGTCGATGCCCAACCCGAGGTTTAGGCCTGGCTCCCCGCCCTAACGCTCCATGGGAGTCCTTTGAGGGATGACTCCTCCCTCAAGGATTTTAGGGAGGGCGAAGGCGCATATGTGGCCGACGCGGTGGAGAGGTGCCTGCTACTTCCTGCGGACATGGCGGAGCTGGGAACCATGAGGAGCAGGGAGGTCTTCCTCAGCCTTAAACGATATCTGGGAATGGTGAGTCCTTTATTACTTGTGATTTTTCTGGCTTCGGTCTGTCTTCCCCTGTTTTTTTTTTTTTCCTTAGCTTGTTATGTTCCCATGTTGTTTGATAGGCTGTCCAGGCCACCTATAGGCTGGAGGAGGCTGCTCACGATCAAGGAAAGGTCATGGATGCAGAGCGCGAGAAGCGCTTGGAGGCAACTCGGACCCTCAAGACCTCCGAAGACGACCTCGCTGTGGCCAGGGAGGAGCTGAAGGCAATGACCAGGTCTCGGGACAATGCAGTGTCAGGTCTCGCTGGCTTCCAGAAGCAGGCCAAGGATCAGTCGAGGCGTCTGGGCGAGGCAGAAGAGCAGCTAAAGATCGCCAAGGAGCTGATAGCTGACCTCAAGAAGAGGATGACTGATGCTGAGGAGGCCAAAAAGGTGGCTGAATAGGCCAAAGAGGAAGCTGTGAGGGCTAGGTTGGAGGCAGACCAGGGTAGGGAGGAGGCCTGGGCCTCTAAGGAGGAAACTGAGGAAGCAGCTTATGCTGCTGGGGCAGCCGAGACAGCAGCTGCCTACAAATCCCAGGTCCCTGAGGTATGCAGGCACTACTGCTCCCAGACTTGGGGTGAAGCCCTCAAACAAGCTGGGATGGAGGCCTCGTCTGACCTGTGGAAGGAGGAGAGTGTGTACTACCACCCTGCCATCCGCGAGGCTGCCCCAGATGGCTCTGAGGCCGATGAGGCTACTGAGGAAATTGCTGCTACTCCAGGTGAGGGAGCCTCAGTCGTTGGACCCACTGATAAGCCAATTCAAGGGAGTGAACCTCCCGGGGTGGTTGAACCGAGTGAAGGCCCTCATGAGGAAGCGCCCCAGCAGGTTGTAAAGCCTTCCTCTGATGCCCAGGCTTCTAACTCCAGGGAAGTTGCCATTCCTGCCGTGCCTTTGCAAGCCATACCACTTGGTAAGAGCTCAGAGGATCCTGAGGCTGCCGTGGGCAATTAAGTGAAAGGAGTAGGCTCCTTGGCGCCTTTCCTTCGCCTCATTTTGGACACTGCAAGGACCTGTTTGCCTTGTCTTTGCTTCTGTTTTGCTATTAACTCTGTTCTTGTCCCTTTTTTTTTTTTTTACTTGTGTAGTTTTAACTTCAATTGTATCTCGGCTAATTGCGACAGTAGTTGCAATAACGTGAAGGCGTGTATGCATAGTCGGACCTTTCACGTCCAAAGGACTAGGTGGAATTTCTTCGAAGTAGACACTTAGGGTCTTTTTGATGTAGTTAGTTTTCTCGTAGGCTCGAGTCCGAGGACCATGCAATGCCTTGGTTCTGTCTAACACTTAGTCTTTTTGAAATAGTTAGTTTCCCCATTGGATTGAGTCCGAGGACCATGCAATGCCTTGGTTCTGTCTAACACTCAGTCTTTTTGAAGTAGTTAATTTCCCCATAGGATTGAGTCCGAGGACCATGCAATGCCTTGGTTCTGTTTAACACTTAGTCTTTTTGAAGTAGTTAGTTTCCCCATAGGATTGAGTCTGAGGACCATGCAATGCCTTGGTTCTGTCTAACACTTAGTTTTTTGAAGTAGTTAGTTTCCCCATAGGATTGAGTCCGAGGACCATGCAATGCCTTGGTTCTGTCTAACACTCAGTTTTTTTGAAGTAGTTAGTTTCCCCATAGGATTGAGTCTGAGGACCATGAAATGCCTTTGTTCTGTCTAACACTTAGTCTTTTTGAAGTAGTTAGTTTACCTATAGGATTGAGTCTGAGGACCATGCAATGCCTTGGTTCTGTCTAACACTTAGTCTTTTTGAAGTAGTTAGTTTCCCCATAGTATTGAGTCCGAGGACCATGCAATGCCTTGGTTCTGTCTAACACTTAGTTTTTTTGAAGTAGTTAGTTTCCCCATAGGATTGAGTCCGAGGACCATGCAATGCCTTGGTTCTGTCTAACACTTAGTCTTTTTGAAGTAGTTAGTTTCCCCATAGGATTTAGTCCGAGGACCATGCAATGCCTTGATTCTGTCTAACACTTAGTCTTTTTGAAGTAGTTAGTTTTCCCATAGGATTTAGTCCGAGGACCATGCAATGCCTTGGTTCTGTCTAACACTTAGTCGTTTTGAAGTAGTTAGTTTCCCCATAGGATTTAGTCCGAGGACCATGCAATGCCTTGGTTCTGTCTAACACTTAGTCGTTTTGAAGTAGTTAGTTTCTCCATAGGATTGAGTCCGAGGACCATACAATGCCTTGGTTCTGTCTAACACTTAGTCTTTTTGAAGTAGTTAGTTTACCTATAGGATTGAGTCCGAGGACCATGCAATGCCTTGGTTCTGTCTAACACTTAGTCTTTCTGTCAGGACACGAGACACATGATCATGGTAGGCTAAAAATCTGAACCAAAAGAGACTTCTTCATTAATAGTAATACTTTTTCAGGTTATTTACATTCCACGGATGAGGTACAGGTTTGTCATCTAAATCTTCTAAATAGTATGCTCCTATCCCTGCTACTGAGGCAATTCGGTAGGGTCCCTCCCAGTTGGGCCCCAGCTTTCCCCAGGAAGGTTCTTGGCAGCCCCTATGACTTTTCTCAGCACCAAGTCCTCTGGTGCTAGTGGTCTGAGCTTTACATTGGCGTTATATCCTTGCTTGAGCTTTTACTGGTAATAGGCCAGCTGGATCATTGCTCATTCTCTTCGTTCATCTGCCAGGTCCAGGCTCCTCCCCAGCAGTTCATCATTGCTGCCTGGAGTGAAGGAGCTCGTCCTTAGTGTCGAGAAGTTTATTTCTAGGGGGATCACTGCCTCGGCACCATAAGTCATGGCAAAAGGTGTTTCCCCCGTTGATCGCCGGGGCGTAGTCCGGTACGTCCAGAGAATGTGGGGCAGCTCCTCTACCCATCTCCCCTTGGCGTCATCCAGTCTCTTCTTAAGCCCATTGACGATGACCTTGTTGATAGCCTTGGCCTGTCCGTTTCCCTGAGGGTAGGCTGGAGTGGAGTATCTGTTTGTGATCCCAAGTTCACAACGGTACCTCTAGAAGGCCTTGCTATTGAATTGGAGCCCATTATCCGAGATGAGGGTATAAAGGACCCCGAATCGTGTGACAATGTTCCTCCATAGGAATTTCTTTGCGTCTACGTCCCTAATGTTGGCCAATGGCTCGGCCTCGACCCATTTGGTGAAATAGTCCGTGGCCACCGACAGATACTTCTTATTCCCTGGCGCTTTGGGGAAAGGTCCTACAATGTCCAAGCCTTATTGGGCGAACGGCCATGGACTGGACAAAGGATTGACGACCCCTCCTGGCTGATGGATATTTGGGGCGAACCTTTAGCATTGGTCACACTTCTTGACATACTCTAGGGCCTCCTGCTGCATCTCAAGCCACCAGTATCCTTGTTTGACGACCCGGTGAGATAGTGATCTCCCTCCCGTGTGGCTCCCACAGATTCCCTCGTGCAGCTCTTCAAGCAATGATTCTGTCGCTTCGGGGTGGACGCACAGCAGATATGGCCCAGAGTAGGACCACCTATATAGTTTGAGATCCTCAGACAACCAGAACCGATGGACCTTTCTTCGTATTTTTTTGCCTCTGCCCTCTCCTCGGGCAAGACATCATCTTTGAGGAATCTCACTACGGGGTCCATCCAACTAGGACCCATCTCAGCCTGATGGACGAGGATCACTCCCTTCACCACTTCACTCGCCCTCTCCAGATGCTCCACTAGTATGATCCGAGGTAGACTGTCTGCCGAGGAAGTTGCGAGTGTGGCTAATGAATCGGCATGGCTGTTCCCACTCCTGGGAATATGGGACAAACTGAAAAGGTGGAAGTCCAAGGTCAAGCGCTTGACCTGGCTTAGGTACTCTTGCATTCTCGGGTCTCGTGCCTCTATCTCTTCCTTTACCTGTCCTACCACCAGTCTCGAGTCTGAGAACATCTCTACCGACTTTCCTCCCAACTTCTGTACCATGACCATCCCCCGCAGTAACGCCTCATACTCAGCCTTGTTGTTTGTGGCCAAGAATCCGAGCCTCAGGGACTTCTCTATGTTATGATCTTCAGGGGATACTAGGACTAGCCCCACTCCGGACCCCTTTTGGTTTTTATCGCCATCAACATATACCTTCCAACATGGTGGCTCCGGGATGGAGATTGCACCAACCGATTTCTCATCGAAGTTCGTCTCCTCGGCTGTCACTTCTACAGTTGGTTCAGTGAACTCGGCCGTCAAATCTGCCAGAACCTGGCCTTTCATGGAGGTCCGAGGCATGTATTTGATGTTAAAGGCCCCCAGAATTATGTTCCACTTCGCGATTCTTCCTATGTAATCAGCGGTCCAGAGTATAGACTTTAAGGGCAGTCGGGTTAGGACGACCACTGTGTGAGCTTAAAAGTAATGGGGGAGCTTTCTCGTGGTGTGGACCACGGCCAGTATGGCTTTCTCTAAGGGCAGGTACTTGACCTCCGCTTCATACAACGACTTGCTGACGTAATAGACTAGCTTTTGGATGCCATTGTCATCCCGTATAAGTACTAGGCTCACTGTGTGGGGTGCTACAGCAAGGTATGCGTATAGGACCTCGTCGGCCTCAGGATTGGACATGATAGGCGGCCGGGATAGATACTCCTTGAGTTGTTGGAAAGCTACGACACAATCCTCGAACCACTCAAATCCTTTCCACTTGTTGATAAGGAGATAGAAGGGCCTGTATCTGTTAGCTGACTTGGAAATGAATTGGTTCAGCGCTGCGATCATCCCAGTAAGCTTTTGGACCTCTTTGGGGTTCTGCAGGGGTTTCAAATTATGAAGGGCCTTGATTTGGTCAGGGTCAACTTCGATTCCACGGTGGGTGATCATGTATCCCAAAAACTTGCTAGAGCCTATGCCAAACGAGCATTTTGAGGCCTTTAGACGTAGCTTGTGCTTTCTCAAGACGTCAAATGTGCGGCCGAGGTCCCCCAAGTGTTCAGACACCGGTTTGCTCTTTACCACCATATCATCAACATAGACCTCAATGCTCTCGCCCAGTATTAGCTCGAACATTCTCGTCATCATCCTTTGATAAGTGGACCCTGCGTTCTTCAGACCGAACGGCATTACTTTGTAGTGGTAGTTCCCAATGGGCGACACAAAGGCTATCTTCTCTTGGTCCTCTAAAGCTAGTGGGATCTGATGATGGCCGTGAAAGGCATCTAGGAAGCTCATCCGAGGATGGCCTGCCGTCGCATCTACTAACTGGTCTATTCATGGCATTGGGAAAGGGTTCTTTGGGCATGCTTTGTTCAGGTCCGTGAAGTCTACACAAACCCTCCATTCCCCACTTTTCTTCTTGACCACCACAGTGTTGGCCAACCATTCGGGGTAAAAAACCTCCTTGATAGCCCCTGCGCGCTTAAGCTTATTGACCTCTTCCCTGATTGCATCAGCATGCTCCTTTAACGGGCGTCGGGGTGGCTGCTTCTTGGGGATCATGGATGGGTTGACGTTAAGGTTGTGATAGATGAAGGATGGATCAATCCCAGGGGCATTGCAGAGGTCCCATACGAACACGTCAAGGTTCCTTTTGAGGAACTCGAGTAACTCCTCCTTCTCCCAGGGAGGCAGTTGGGCCCCGACCTGGAAGAACTTCTCTGGGTCATCGTCAATTGCCACATTCTTCAGGTCCTCACATTTAGCCTCCTCGGCAGCTGTACCAGGAGGCGCCATCGGGGTCTTTGATTGCTATAATCCTTCCTCGGTGGTGCCCGAGGGCTGTGCATCCAGCCGATATGAAATGGCAGCCATCGTGCAATGCCTCGCCGTGAGCTGGCAACCTCGGATCTCTAGAACCTGATCCCCTAATGGGAATTTCACCTTCTGGTGCAAGGAGGAGGCAACGCCCCCCAAGGTGTGGAGCCAGGGTCTTCCTACGATGGCTGTGTAGGGGGAGTAGGTGTCCACTACCACAAAGTTCACCTTCACCACCTCTGGGCCGGTCTGTATGGACAGCCTGATCGTGCCTTTTGGGATGACGAGTTTCCCATCGAAGCTCATCAGGGGGGAGCTATACGGCGTCAAGTCCTCCGATTTTAGCCCCAACCCCTTGTAGAGGTCTGGGTACATGACCTCGCTGCATTGCCACCATCCACCATCACTCTTTTCACGTCGTAGCCCCCAATTCTGAGGGTAACAACCAAAGCGTCATCGTGGGGCTGGGTGGTCCTAATCTTGTCCTCCTCCGAGAAACTCAAGGCTGGGGGAAAATTCCTCCTGGCCCTCTTCGGCCCTGTCTAGGACTTCTCGGTAGGCTGTTGGGCTACAGACAACGCTCGCAAAGGGCGCATGCCCATTCTTCCTAGTGCAGCCAAGATTACATTAATCGTCCCAGCGGGCTGCCCTATGGCGGTGTCCCTCCGAGTCTCTTGGTAGGTCTGGCCTTGTTGGCTGCTGGAATGGTGCAGAAGGTGCTTCAGCTTTCCCTCCTGGACTAGCTGGTCCAGGTGGTTCCAGAGGTTCCTGCAGTCCTCCGTGGCATGTCCGTGGTCCTGGTGGTATTGGCAGTAGCGATTCTGATTGCACTTCTCAAGTTCCCCAGCCATCTTATTCGGCCACCTGAAGTATGGTTCGTTCTTTATCCTTTCCAGCACCCTATGTACGGGTTCTCGGAACACGGCGCTGACAGTTTGGGCGTTGGTCGCCCCAGATTGCCCACCGAAATCCCTCTTTGGGCGGGCATTGTTATATCGGTCCGACCTGAAATCCCTCCTCTCTTGAGGGATAACCTTCTCCTTCCCCTTGCCCTGTAGCATATCTTCTTCTACCCGCTTGTATTTATCGATCCGATCCATCAATTGCCGCACGCTGGTGGCGGGCTTACCGGTTAAGGACTTCCTCAGGCCGTGCTCCATTGGTAGTCCATTCTGGAATGTGTTGATGGCGACAGTGTCGTACTTGCCGTCCAGGTCATTGTAAACCTCCCAATACTTGTCCGAGTAAGCCTTGAGAGTCTCTCCATCACGCATGGATAGGGACAGTAACGCGTTTATGGGCCGAGGAGGTTTGCTATTCGTGACAAAATGGGAACCAAAAGCCTGGGTCAGCTGTCTGTACAAGTCTATGGAATTCGTCCTTAGGCCGTTGAACCACCTCATTGCCACAGGCCCCAAGCTGGATGGGAAAACTTTGCACATCTGCGCCTCGTTCTTAGAGTGGACAGCCATTCTCTGGTTGAACTGGCTCACATGCTCCACGGGGTCCGTCTTGCCATTGTAAACAGTGAAGGTTGGCTGCTAGAACCGCCGAGGGAGCGTTGCCTCCTCTATACGACGCGTGAAGGGCAACTTGGAGAGCTGATCTAGTGCCTTGCTCATGGCGTCACTCCCTAAGCCCCTAGGAGTTGGGATGTCATGTTTACGCCTCTGGTAGCACTCCTCCTCGTGAGAGAAAGTCTCGCTCGGGGGTGTTCTTGACCCTTGCCTGTATTCGTCATCACTTTCTTCATAAGAGGGCAAGTCAGGGCTAGGTTCGGTCCGTCTCTGCCGTGCATGGCGCAGCTTCCTCTTCAAATTATCTATCTCGCGCTGCATGGCCACCTTATCATCCTGTCTTTGGGATACGTGGCTATGGGCCTCTTCTGACCGCGTGGTGGGGCCATTGTCGTGCCTCTGGAGCACGTGCCCGTCCCGGCGGGTGTGGCTTCCACTAGTTGTTGAGGTATGCACGCTTCTCTCTCAAAATCATTCGTTCTCCTCGTTTTGACCGCGCCCGGGGTCGCCATAGTTACCCTGGTGCTGGGATTTAGCCGGTTCAGGTCGATGGGGGTTCCTTTGGTGAGGGTCTGATCCTACCATGCTTGGCTGTTGTCCTTACTAACACACGAGTCCTCCCCACAGATGGCGCCAATTGTAGGGACCGGTTTTGGGCACCTCTGTTATTGAGAGAGTGGACCCAAGCCCAGCTAACCCTGCAATGAATTTATAGAGAATGGGTTCAAGAACTAGGCCCTAGTGAGGAATGCAGCGGCCATGCATGGTAGTTTGTGGTTATAATAACTTAAGCGTGAATTGGGGTGCACAATAGTGCTCCTCAGATGTGCCTTTCAGAGCTTAAAGTTCTTCTTATTTCTTTGAAGATTGATTACAAGGTTTGAGAGAACACAGGTCGCTACAGTACTTCCTAATTCTGGTTTTTCCATTTCGTCCCCCTTTCTAGAGGGATTCCTTACATTATATACATCTCTTTCAATTGATCCTGGCCCTACATTTGTTGATCAGCTAGGCCGCCACTTGAGAACCTGTCCCATCAGCCGCATTCCCATTCCTCCTGTAGGTTGCAGCACCCAAGGCAGCACTATTCAGGAGTCCTATCCTCATTAATGCGGCCAGGGCGTTAGTTGAGGGTATTTAATGTGGAGGTGACAGTTCATTTCGGGCATGCTCCTCCACCATGCTTCCATTGCCGGCGCTTGGTACTTGCTATTTGCTCTCTGGATGCTCAGGAAGACTCCCCTTGACGGTGTGCTGCGTGTCCACTTTATGGCCTCGGCCGTCCGAGGAAGGAATCTTCCTAGGCACTGATTCTTGGGCAACTGGACCTTACACTCACATCCTCGGACCTTGGATGCCTCCTTAGCGCAGGCCTTTAGGCTTGGTTCGAAGTGGGCCGGGACTGGCTGACTCTTTCTAGCCCCACAATTTAATTTTAAATTTTAGATGGGTTTAGTGGGTATTAGTGGATTTATCTATTTAGATTCATCTAATTAAATAACCAAATAGGTCTTTACTCATTTAACCAAAATGTTCAAATGGGTTGGGTTAAGACTTATCTAAATAAGGTAGGTAATAGGTGAGTTCATGGATATTGATAAAATTTTCACCCCTACTTTAGAGCATACATTAGTAAAACTATTTTAAGAAATCTTGTATAGAAAAATGAAAAAGTTATTGATTTTTCTTATAACTTTTTTAATTTTTCAAAAAAAAAAAATTAAAATAAATGATTAATGTATACCCTAACTACACACATTTACATTAATCTAAACCTTAAAATTACGAATAATATTTACTACAACGTTGTGAACGAAAAGAACGTACCATGAACAAGGCCTTGAGGTGGATCATGGTGAGAGGTGTCTTAGCATCACCTTCATCCTTCAATTTCAACAAGATCTGCAAAAAATCCTTACCCTCTTTGTCCCCACCTTCTTTATCAATCTTCAGTCGTTGATTTATCATAACATCAAAGATCCGATCAAACCGTTTGGCCAACCCATCCATCTGCCTCTTTATGCCTTGCAAGTCAAACCTGGCCAAACCCGGATAAAAATCCGAGATGTTGGGCTTCCCCATAAGCTCTGTCATCAACGACACCACTTCTTTGAAATCAGCACCTAGGCTAGCCCCCTCTTCCCCTTCCACTGTTTCACCCCACATCATGTTCGTAATCACGTTCATCACAGTCAAGAACATCTGCTCCCCAATGTTTACGGGTGACCCAACCCGATTATAAAAGTACCTAACTGTTTCTCGGACTTGTTTACGACGAATCATGTAAACGGAGTCCGACGTTGTATTACTAAGCATCTTGAACACTTTTCTCAACATCCGCCACTCAGGCCCATATGGGGTCCATACAATATCGGACCCACCATAGGAGGCTGCCCTGCCCGCTGCTGAGACGTCGTGGTTCGCAAAGATGACGTCGTGGTCTTTGAGAACTTGGCAAGCCAGGGAAGGTGAGCTCACCACAATTCCAATCTTGTTGCCGAGCTGAAGCCTGAATATGGGCCCGTAGATTTGGGCCAAGCTCGTGAAGTAGGAGTGAAGCTCCGAGTCAAGAGAGAGGAGGTTCCCGAATAACGGTACGCCACGTGGGCCCGGAGGCAGTAGCAAAAGCGAGGTTCTTTTCTTCATCCATGCGTAGTTGCAAGAGAGCGTAAAGATGACAAGAAGTAGTAAAAGAAGAGTGAGAAGTATGCGTGGGAGTTCATTTGCGGTGATAAGAGTAGCGTGGAGGAAATCTGAGATGAGGGTCATGTTGGTATTGGTTTGTGAATCGATGGATGGATTCAAGGATGGCAACCTTATCTACGAATGTGTGGCTTGCAATTGATAGACATTCAACGGTTCTCAAAGAAGGACTAATAGGCGTCACGACAGTGTTAAATATCTTGTAGATATTTTAGTATTGTAGATATTTGTTAAAGCATAGAATACCTTGTAGATATCAGTTTAGTAGTAGTTTTGTATTGTAGTTTTGTATATAGAAGTGCTAGTTTGTATATAGCAGTGCAAAGCTACAGTAGCATAGAGTTGTAATGCAATAAACGGGTGTTGTTTACATAGCACACTTAGTTAGGTATTTGTCACTTGTCATGTTTGTATTGGTTGACTTAACTGTTGGCCAAGTGGTTATTCTGTTTCTAATATATAAAGAAGTAGAGTCAGATATTTGATATACAAAATCATTCATAATAATTTCCCTCTCTTTTCTTTCTCTCTCTTTATGTGTGATTCTACCATTGTAGGAGCTTCAAGCTTGTGTCTGATTTCAACAAGGATCATTTGCTCCAATATGATTAGGAATCTCACGAGCAGATCCATTTTTTATTTATTTTTTTATTTTTTGGTTTTGAAGTTGTCATAGCTATCACTTATCAACTTCCCAATAAGTCTAGCAGAAGAATAACATAGTAGTATTTTTATTTTTTTAATTATTTTTTTATTTTTTTGAGAAACATAACATTTTCTTTTTAACAAATCAACTAAGAAGAGAAACAGAGCAAGAACCAGCTGAAAAAACAGAAGTTGATTAGTTGCGGCAGTTGAGGCATTCCAAAGATAATATAAGTATTGTTGACGGTCATTTTGGAAGTCAAATGAGAAAGGAGCCAAAAACTCGAGCAAGAAAGGAGTTGGTAAACAGATAGAAAAAACCATTAAGCCCAAGCGACAGGAATAATGGATCACAGGTCCATAAAATAAACAAATGGGTCTTGAGAAAGCAAATGGGTTTAAAGGAGCTCGGAAAGAGAGCAATAGCAAACCCATGGGCAGTATATGATATAGTAAAGTGAAAATAGCTCATGGCAGGCCTGAAGTAATGCAAGTAAAGAAAGTAAGGGATTGATGGCAAGCCCATGAACCCCAAAGATGAGAACAAGGTAATTGGGCCAGGGAAGCCCAATGAAGTTAGTAAAAGCTCATGGGAACATAGAATTAGGAAAAGGGCCAAGTAAGCCCAAGGAAAGCAAATGGGCCAAGGATACCCAAGAGAAAACAAATGGAACATAGGAGCCCGCAAGTAATGTGATGAAAAACCAATTGCCATATTGTGTCACTGGGGAAAGAATAAACGACAAGCCCAAAGAGGTCTAGCAAGATTGGATCAAATAAATGTCACAGCAGGAATAACAGAGTGACATGGCAGAAAATGATAGCAGTCAAAGGGCGGACTGAGCCCAACATTAAACAAAGCCCAGCACCTAAGGGGAGCAGGAAATCATAAAGCAACCCACATAAAAGGTCAAAGAAGGACGGTAGACTGTGCAGGCAAGCCTCCATACCGCGGTGAACGCATGAACAGCGGGTAGATTTTTGACATACATAAAAAGGAGGCACGCGCAAGGCTCATACACCACCAACCTATACCCAGCCAATATGGGACATGGGTCAGATGTAAGAGGGCATGGTTTGGCCATGGGGAGAGGGGAAAACCTATTCTGCGGTTCCTGCTCAAGTTCTTTTGGGGCATACATCCTTCTGGGATGACATACCACCCAAAAGAAGCAAAGTTGAGTTGGAACCACTAAGTGCATGCCATGGAGGATAGAGAGAGAGAGAGAGCACCTACACCGTGGCAGGAAAGAGTGCCACGGCAGACTAATAAATAAAATAGCTTTCCTTTGTCTAGAAATGGTGAGTGGCACACAGACGAACCAATGGTGGTCAGCAAGTACACTCAGACTAGACAAAGGTGGTTAAGGGTTAAAATAGTAAAATCTGGTCATGAAAGGCACTATAAAAGGAGACCCTTGCCATGCCCAGAAAGGGGAGGGAAAAAAATCAGAGTAACAACCGTCTCTAAGGAACCACAAAATAGAAAACAAGTGTGAAGAAAAGAAAGAAAAAATAAGAGGAAAACTAAAACGAGAAAGAAGAAAGGAAAAAATAGAGAGTTAGATCGACAAGCATGCACCAATATGTTAATTCCCTCTCTCCCTCTCAAAATCCTGCTCTCTGCCAAAAGCAAAAGGTTTTCCTCTGGGCACCAACCATTCAAATTTGTTTCCCTCAAAGTAATTAATTTCTACGGCAGGATTTTCCCTGGGAGATTGATTGTGTTGAGAAGAATCATTCTTCCATCTCTGATTTTGGTCCTGTAGACTGGATTTACTCTGATTTTATTCTTCTCTTGATTGACCCATATGCTGACCACTTATTAACTTGCTTTCATTATAAAAGTAATTATTGTTATTGTGATTATTTTTCTTAATCAAGGATTAATTGTTCACATTAATTGAGAAGCCGAAGTATTCTCTTTTTGTTTTATTATCATGTATGCCTACTATGACTCATCTAGAATAGCTTTGCCTGCCATAAGCATACTCTTGGCAAACAAGACATAGTTTGCACACAAACCGGACCGAGTTGAGTTGTAGTTGAACCGATCTCAACTCCCTTACTCAAAACACTTAGGCCTAATATCGCAGGAGGCAGCCCAACCCAATCTAACAAAAAAGGCCCGCTACATTAAATTGGCGACTCCACTGGGGAGTTGAGAAGTAGATAGGGACGAAAGCCCTCACAAACGAAAGCCTCTAAAGTCCAGGACAACTCGAAATATGAGTGCCATACCCTCACAAGCAGAGTCTAGACCGATGTCGCCATACCAACAGCAGCCTAATTAGGCGAAAGGTGCCAACGGAATGGGGGCTAAACCCCAATCGCCGTTGAGAATCCCTACTAATAATGCCAACATCTTCATTGAAGTCTTACAGTCCCTACAACACTCACAGCAACAAATGATGAAAGAAATCCGTTAGCTAAAAACAAACAAAAAAAAGAGAAAGGAAGCCAACTAGGCCTGTTCAAGAATTCACCGCGCCGACAAAACCGCCCGAAACCACGCCGATCCGACCGCTAAAAGCTCCACCAAGGTTCCCGGTGTGATGATCGGTAGGCTTTTTTCGTTACCAAAGTCAGCCAGTGCGGTGTGTGACAGCAAGATCTGCAAACCGAAGAAAAACCGAAACGAACCGATATATATATATATATATATTTAACTTATACTTCATCAGTTTTAAATAAAAGAAATTGAGAGGGAGAG
>NW_027069832.1:265274-267348 GCF_002906115.3 Quercus suber
CCCCTTTTAGAGCTTGCACCAAAACCCACTGTGGATACAGATTTTGTACTAGACTGATTTGGAAGGTGGGCTATTTTTTGGACTTAGGTACCTAAGGTAACTTAAAAATTTTATGTAATTTGCTTATGTTTGTTGGCTGTTGTTTGTAATTGTGTTAATTGTCATGTATTGCTTTCTACTTTCTACTTATCATTATTTTTGGGGATTGGCATTGTAGGGATGGAGTTTTTTGTAAATGATGACTTGGAGTTGGAGTTGTTGGCTGGCTGATTGCAGAACTTTTTTTGTAGTTGAATTGCTGACTTAATCATGGAGATGACCAAATTAGGAGTGTTTGGGTGCTTGGGTTGCTGCTGGCTTGGTGCTTCTTTGCTCTCTGCTTTATTTTTGTTTATTAGATGCACATATGACAACACAAGCACTGAATGAACACACTATTAGTCTTAGTAGACTAGACTACCTCCATTTTTTGTGAAAAATATGTAGTTGTGTAGTGTACCAATTGTATATTTTGGTCCAACATCCATTATGTATATTTGTACAGTGCTTCTCAAGCATTACTTGACTATTTTGTAGTGCTGCACTACTACTCCTCTTTGCAGCTGTGCTACTACTTATATTTGTAATTTGATGTGATTACTATAATAGAAATATTAATGTTAATGTTGCTACCAGGTTGGAATTCTCTTGTTATGGTTGATGAGACTTGATATTTTATAATTGTGTGTTTGATTTGGAATTTTGTGACAAGTTTAGATTTATTAATATGTGTTAATGTATTTAATAAATACATGTTTAATTTGACAGGTTGAATTTAAGTTGTATTATAGTTGAGTTTTGATATTTTATAATTGTATATTTGTTTTGGAATGTTAGGAGTTTGGTGAGATATTTGGAGTTTTCTTGTGGTTGAAACTTGAGAAAGAAAGGATTAGTTAAAAAGAAGTCAGTTAAAAAGAAGTTATGGGCTCAAAATGCTTTTTTTTAAAGGCTTAAAAGCCTAAAGCTTAGAACAGAAATTTTTTAAAATCCAGCACATAAAACCGAACGAACCGCACCAAACCGCTAAAATTAACCGCACTTTGTGTAGACCGGTTTTTATCTTCCGAAAAGTGAGGTGCAGTTAAGCATAGGGTGAAACTGCACCCTATAGGTGTGGTGCAAAAAAACCTCTCCAAAACCGACCGAACCGAACTGTGTACACCCCTAAAGCCAACATGGCCCGAAACATGCAGCAGACAAAGAGGAGACACTAGCAGGAGGTGTCCCACAGAATGCAGAACAACATTTCATCACCATGGCCAAAGTAGCGGCTCTCCTGGAACAAGAGAGAGTCAGAGCACCTAAGGAGAGATTCTATTCGTGAAGGCCTCCTTACCCACTGAAGGTATTCAGTAAACCGTACACTAAAAGGTATGAGCCGCGGGCCTTTGCATAGTACGATGGCAGGAAGGGAAGTGTCATTGAGCACGTGGGTAAGTTCATTGATACTCTTAGCCCTTACACCGCAAATGAAGACTTGTGTCTTCGAGAGTTTTTCAAATCACTATGTGACCAAGCATACACCTGGTACATCGGCCTAAAGCCAAGATCCATCCCAACTTGGGATGACATGGTGGACGTAAGGGAAGTGTCATTGAGCACGTGGGTAAGTTCATTCATACTCTTAGCCCTTACACCGCAAATGAAGACTTGTGTCTTCGAGAGTTTTTCAAATCACTATGTGACCAAGCATACACCTGGTACATCGGCCTAAAGCCAAGATCCATCCCAACTTGGGATGACATGGTGGACGTATTTTGCACTAAGTACTTCAATGGAGAAAAAACAATAACACTTGCAACTCTGCAAGCAAGCAAGCAAAGAAGTGGTGAAGACTTGATGGACTACATCAAAAGGTTCAAGGACATAGCACTTGATTGCTATGATCATTGTGAAGAAAGAACATTGGTGGAAATGTATATGACAAACATGATAAGGGAATACAGGGTAGTCCTGGAAAACTTAGAAATTTTCCAGTTTGCACAGTTGCTGCAAAAGGCCAAGAAGACTGCCTAGTCTATAAAACCAAATG
>NW_027069832.1:276451-349069 GCF_002906115.3 Quercus suber
TAATTCCACTCTTACTTTTCATTCCTTCTTCATTTTCAACTCATATTATCCTTAGAGAAATCTATGCAGTTAATATTTCTTATCTCAAAGGAGGAAACCCTTTTAGGCTTACTAGAAGGGTTTTTTTTTTTTTTTTACTCAACCACCTACTTGCATTAAGTTTTATCCTAGTCAAATTTTTAGTTCCTGGAGTCTTGTAATGTAATTGCATAGCATCTCTCCATATTTTCACAAAAATATCCAAGATTTAAATCTCTCATTATCTATTGTAACTATCAATTTAATTACCAAATTATTAAAGAATAATAATAATAATAAATATTCAAATTTAGAATTCAAGTCACTTCCATCATATCATTTACTAAAATAATGGGAGAAAATGGGCAAATGCCCCTTTAAAAAAAAAAAAAAAAATCCAGCATTTTGACCAATTTCCCAAACTAATTAGGGAAATGTCTTTTTTTTTTTTAAGCTCGATTTTCTTAAAATCGAGTTATAAAAAAAAAATTCTGAAGTCTTATAGTAGCATTTTTAAGGAGCCTATAATGACGTTTTAAGGACCTATAGTGGCGTTTTATAACTCGATTTCCATGAAATCGAGTTACATGCAAATTTTTTTTTTTTTTTTTTTTACCTATAACTTGACTTTATGGAGATTGAGTTACAAAACACCACTATAGGACCTTAAAACGTCACTATAGGCTTCTTAAAAACGCCGCTATAGGGCTTAACTCGATTTTAAGAAAATCAATTTTCAAAAGAGAGGCATTTTCTTAATTAGTTTGAAAAGAGGACAAAATGCTGGATTATTTTTTAAAAAGGGCAAAGGCCAATTTTTTCCTAAAATAATGATCTCATTAACTATTGCCTATCCTAGCCGAACTCTTATATGCCCCAAATTCAATGGATAAAAAAAAATTACTTCCATGTTTCCTCAATTTGGGTCAAGTTCGATATTACTTTTCTAGTTAATCATGGAGTTAACCTAGGAAGTATCTGGCCTTGTTATGTCATATATATGAAATTCCATTTTACCGCGTCATTAGAATATCGTGACAATAAAGTGGTAGAAGCCAATTTAGCCCAAAAGAGGGAGAGAGGCTGGGGAGGAAAAATCATCCACTGCTCGTGACATTTTCTATAATAATGTGGAACTCAATGCAAACTCTCTTTGAAATTGAAAATTCAAATCCACAGAGTTTAGAATACATTACATTATTATAATTTTCTTTCAAGAAAATGACTATGGGATCCACACTCGTGCCAACATAAACTTGTATTCAAGAATAGGATACAAAAAATGATGATGGGATCCAAAATATGAATCCCAAAGAATAATTTGTTTAAATTATTATGATTAGTTCAAATAGAACTTTCTGTTATAACAATTCCAAATAGTTATTTATACCAACAAAATCATATATACAAGCGTAAGTAGCACATGAGAGTAACAGAGTGAGAAAGATTTCAATGGTCATTCACTTCTTTTTATTTTAGACATACATAGGGTTCTATTAATGTCATTCATTTTAATAGAATTGAAGTGTAGGGATCCATTCTGAAAAGGCCACTAGTATAGCTAGGTTCACACCCAACCTCAAGAGGTTTTCATAAGAAGCATAAATTCGTTTAGAAACTTCAATTGTATTATAGAGCAAATAATGAATAAATATCTTCTCAAAAAAAAACAAAAAGAAAAAGAATAAAAGATATCAAATAAACATACACAATATACACTTTTGAACTGATCATTCCCATAACTCATACATTGGTGGCATCTCTCTAAGCAATTTATCAAACTCCTTGAACGATAAATTCTTCATCAAAGCCGCCTTATTACCACCGGAGCTGGACCAAGTTTTCGCTGCCATCCTCTCCATCCTTTCTTTCAAAATCTTGCTGCCTTTCTCTTTCCCTTCTGCTACCGTTGAATCTTTACCAGTCAGCTTTTGCACAACAGATTTGAAGCTCATAGCATCAGTTTCCACATAATGGGTGTTGATGATCACAACCTTTACTGGATCTCTATTGCAGCCCGACATTACAAATCCTTGCAAGAAAACGAGAGAAAAAACAATGAAAAATCTGGATGATTCCAAGGTTTTTTCACTAGCAAATTAAGCAATACTTTTGGTATATGGGTTTGTTTATGACTTTGGTTTTATGTTCGGAATAGCTAATGTAATGGATGGAGGGTTTTTATAGAGAATCATAGTAGTTGCACGGTGGGGTTTGACAGTTAAAGATCTGAGATAAGTTGACCGTTGCAAGTTGGAGGCAGTCAAGACGGACCAAAAGTTTAAAGATAATGTCAACAAGGCACACGCAATTGACGACCATGCAATTCAAGTGGCACGGAGGACGGAACTTTAATTACACACTTGATTGGACATGTCAATATAACCAGTGGCAAATGGAATGAGATCATGCAATTCTTATCAACGGTTGAGATTGATAGTTGCAAAAAGCAACTTTCAATCTCAACCATTGAAAAAGTTAAGAGAAAAATGAAAAAAATAAAAAGTAAAAGTAAAAAGGTGAAAAGAAAAAAAAAAAATTGTGAAGGATTCGGGTCAGGGACGTAGCTGTTCATTGACTAAGGGGGCAATGGCCCCCCCCTAGAAAAAAAAAAAAATCATAATAGTATATATATTCTGAATTTTTTAACATTTAGGTCCAAGATAATTACTCTTGGCCACCCCTCTCCCCCAACAATTTACAAATTGGCCCTTACAACCCATCCAAAATAGATTTTTTTAAAAAAAAATGAAAAATAAAATCCATCACTTTAGTTGATGGCCTCTCCACAAACAAACAAACAAATTCCCCAAAAACAAGTAACAAATCCTTGAACTGTAAGAGATATATATATATATATATAAAAAAAAACCTCTTTGACATCCCATTCTGCATTGTTCTTGAGGAATGAGGAGGCAACTCAAAAAGTTTACCAGTAATATCTGGAAAGTCACTCACTCTACTCTATTTAGAATGTTTATTTGAGAAAGATGAAGGATTTGTACTTAGACTACTCCTGCTCACTCTTAGCTCTTTTTTGTGTGTGGCCATAAGCTATTGAGTATGTTACTAAGAGGACTACGTGTGTGGCTATTAATTTTTAATGGAATACTTCTAATATTTAACTGGTTAAATTGGTTTAACTTGAAAGTTGAAATGTTTGAGGTTTTTTTTTTTTTTTTGGAAAACGTTTGAGGTATGGACTTTTCTTATCTTCTCTTTGTTTACATTTTTTTTTTTTTTTTAATTATCAATCTGTAGAGCTATAAGGTTTGAAATTGAAGAAACATTTGAAAATTAATTAAATAAATGACAGAACGAAGTAATGGAAACATTAATTTTTATAAGATAATCTCATTTAGTTACAAGTCAAGAAATTTTTTTAACATATTTTTTGCCCCCCCTAAGTCTAAAGTCTGGCTCCGTCCCTGATTCGGGTGAATTGCACCGTAGGTATTATACTAGATTCTAACCCAGTAACAAATGCAAAAGCTATCACCAATCGGATTGATAGTTTCAAAAGTCACTTTTAATGTATGCTCTTGAAGAAAATAAATTTTTATTATTTTAGTTTTACTTTTTTTTTTTTTTTTAAATTTATCTCGACTGAATTGAACAGTGCAATAGCAAATACACTGATCTCAATTTGTCAAGCTCTTCGTAATTAAGAATAAAATAATACAAATATGTTTTAGCACAGTAAGAATATTATGAAAATATTATAATATTTTGTTGTGTTCATAAATCTTTTTCTGGAATTATTATGAGATTTATATTTAACTTATGCCTCTTAATATTTCAATTTTTAAATACTCCCACCCCAATTATAAAAAGGAAAATAGTTTCTCGGCACAAGCGGATAGCAAGCAACAAGTCATTATATATTACCGTTAATAAAAACGTAAGTGTTGGACCTTGGAACGTTGACATATCCAATTTTAACTCTACATATAATCAAAAGGAAAAAAAAGGACCTTTCAAGATTTTTTTTTAATACATACTTTTCTAGATAATTAAAAAAAAGGAAAAGAAAAAAAAAGTGATTAAACAAATATGAGAATTTCTAACAAATGACGTATTCTCCCACCCAAAAGAAAATTTTCTAGACTTTGCATGTATTCTTTATTTAAAAAGAGACCCTAAAGTTCACCTCTCTCTCTCTCTCTCTCTCTCTCTCTCTATATATATATATATATATATAATTTTCAAATTTATGGTGTCAACTATCAAAAGACTTTAATAGTTAGGCTAACTAAAACCAATTCATTCATTTTTTGATAGTTTGTTTCCTTTTGTAGATTACATTCTACGTATTTTTTCTTAGGACAATGTTTAGTTACAAAATTTATTGTAGTCTTAGGCTACAACCTTACTCAATATCTTTTTATTAGAAGTGAATTTTAATAAATTCACCATTGGATTATATCTTCTTATTATATCCTCTATACTTACAAAATTCTAGAAAATTAAAGATCAATAGTTATGTTACCAATAAATTTTTTAAATTGCATGTTTTTGTAGTTTAATATTTTACATAAAATATAAGCTTATAAATCATGAGATAGATTTAAGTTACACCTGGTGTAACTCTTTACAGTTACACATTTTTAAAGCCATTGGATTTAAATAGATTTAATGGTAAAAAAAAAAAAAACGCTCATTAATGCTAATATTCTAATTGATCTCATTTATTATCTCTTATTTAATGCATTCCATACATATTTCTAAACCCCAAAAAAATTGTACTCTCTTTTTCTCTTTACATGTTTCTCTCTCTATCTCCTCCACAGCTCTTCCACCTCCATGGCCAGGTCGCCAATAGCAACCCCAAAAAAAAAAAAAAAAAAAGCCACCGTTGCCGGCTTTGTTGAATAACACAACTATTACTTTTAGTTGTTCTCTATCTCCACGTTCCTAGACTTTGTTGTAGATATGAATTATTTTATTCTATTGCATTTATGTTTAAAATATTTTCTCACGTGAATCAGTAATTTGATAGTTCATAGATTACTATGTTTAATTTATTTTTTCCTTCACCTTAAAATAGTTCGCAATCAAAACTATTATGTAAAGGTAATAGTTAGTCATCATTTGGCTGATATTTAAATGAAAATTACACATAGATGGACATTATTATTACCACGACCAGCTCTTTATTAATTGGAATGTGAAGCAGGAAGTTCAACCAAAAATTTCTATAGAGTACCGTTCAATAGCTTCCTTGCGGAGATGTGGGAGGTTGGTTATGGTGGGGTGCTAGCATATGTAAGGTTTGCAGGTTATTGAAAATGGTAGTGCCATTTAATCAAGTGGAAGCCAATAAATAAGGAGAGATAAAAGAAAATCCTAGTATTAATTAGGTAGTAAGATGGAAAGTATGAACATTTAATGATGTTTTTTCAACCAATAGATTTCTTAGAAATCTATTGCTTAAAAAAGGTGTAACTCTTATGGAGTTACACCAAGTGTAACTCTTATGGAGTTACACCAAGTGTAACTTGAACCCATCTCATAAATCATATAATAAATAGTATCCAATTGACCCAAAATTTTTCCTATGTATTAAGAGCATAATGAACATGCCATTTAACGATTAGATTTTTAAAATATATAGTAATATTTATTGATGGTGATCCATAACAAGTAGTCTTCGTCCATAAGGGTCATCCAAGACCAATGATGTCCAAGACATTCTTCAGAAAGGAGAAATAAGAAAAATGCGCCACAAACATGAAATAAGGATGTCCTAGGATGTTACTAGTCGGCCAAATAGATTATGGTTGTCCACACTATAAGAAGGTGTGAACAATTAATAAACACTTAGTAAAATTCTAAGTGTTTTACACTAATCACAAATGGTTAGACCACGATCCTCTACCTCGGAATGTGGTGTGAATTCTTGAAATTCACTCCACTCTTCCCACTAAGTTCACACATCTCACATGATGTTAGTGGCACCTAACATGTATACTCACTCCAAACTTTCTATAAAAAGGACTCAATCTCACCAGATCAAGATATGTTCTACTATTCATCTACTCACCATATTTGAGTCCTTTAAAGAAATCTGACTTAATCATCGAAGAGTCCTTGGCTGGCTCACCCAGGTCATCTTTAATAGTCTCTTTCTTTCTTTTCAGGTCATCCAATTGCCGTTGAAGCCCGGAACATTCAATCAACTGATTTTCAAACATCATCATTCATTTTATGAGAAGTGTTACGTCTACAATATTTTCACAACAAATTATAGGTGATTAGTTATTATTAGTTGTAATTTGAACCTACTACTTAAATTACTTTTCTACCCTACCAATAACAACCCGTAGCAACTTGCCACATGTGATTTGTTATGAAATTGTTGTGAAAAATGTTGTAGACATATCATTTCTCTTATTTTATTAAGTAATTTAAAAAACTAATAGGATAAAACTATAGTCCGCGTTTTTAATCCAAACTTAACCTATTGACATAAGGTTGTAGCCTTAGACTAAAACAATTTTTTAGCTAAACTTTATTCCTTTTTTTTTTTTAATTTTATTATTGATCTATCTTAAGGCATAACTGTCACATGTTATTATGAAACTAGAAAGAAAATCTTTCATGTTTTGTCAATATATTTTAAGGAAAAAAATTGTTAAAAAAATTAATCTAGGAAAAAAGTTTATACAGAAGCTGTTTGAGAGAACTAAAAGAACATCATTGTTATCTTCAAAATTTGATAGAATTGTTAGCTTCGTTGTGAAAATTTTTGAATGGACATTTAGTTTATTTTAATTTACTTATTAATTTAATTTATTTTAATTTTAATATTAATTCTTAAAATTATTCATAAATTATTAAATTCATTATCTTATTAATTTTGGGGATAAATAAAATTTTAAAATGGGATCACAATAGGTAGTCCTGAGTTTGAGATTTAACGTTGCTCTATTTCCTATTTTAAAAATTAAAAATCTCATGTGTGAGATCTCATTTATTAAAGGAATGTTTTACTAATGGTTTTAAAAACCGAAACAATTAAAGAACCGTAAAAGGGACTGATTACCGGTTTTTAGGTCCAACCGATGGTCGAATTGGTGACGTAATAAATAATTTAATTAATAAATATATAATTATAAAAAATAAATTTAAATAAATAATAATTTTATAGCTATCAATATTTACTCTCTCTCTCTCTCTCTCTCTCTCTCTCTATATATATATATATATATAACATTTTAGAAGTATTTTTATGTCAAATTTAACTCAAATTAAAAGAAATTAACCCAAACAAACTATCAAATAAAAAAGGTTATGGTTTTCAAGTTTAATGAAAACGGATTTAAGGTTTTATATTCATATATAATTTTCTTTACTTTTATGTTTTAACAAAACCATTATTTATTTAGAAAAATATTTACCAATGTTTACATAATTTCACACCTAAATATTTCTCCCAAAAATATTAGTATTTATTATGTAAATATTTTATGCTTGTCTTGCAAAATGCAACAAGCAACTGTTGCTGTTATCTACGAAGTGCAAATAAGAACACTAAATCAATCTTATCAAAAAAGGAAAAAAAAGAAAAAAAAGAAAAAAAAGACTAAATCAACGTGGTCACAAAGTGGTCTCCCCCCCTAACCATCAACGTGGCCAATCAACATCCAACCACGTTGATGCTAAACTTTTAAATAAACATAAAGTCTTCTCCTCTGACCTCCTTCAAGGCTTAAACAAAATTAGATCTAGAAAAAGTTGGAAAATTGCTCAGAGATCTCTCTCTCCAAAGAAGTGGCAGTGGCAGATTTAAATTGCTCTCTCCTTCAAGCCTAGTTCGACAGTTCATCCTCACTCCTCACCCTAACCAAACAGATCTGAGATATTTCCTAATCATTTTCTCACATTGCTTCTCACACCTCCTCAAACAAATATGAGATTTTCCCCAAAGTAAGTGTCTCCCCAAATCTCATCTTATCTCAAATCTGAGGAGCAAAACCGGTTCGACTGCACCGGTTTCCGGTTCTCAAGTTGAACTGGCCAGTTTTTACTATCTATCGATTTTTAGGTCATTTTCGGTTTTATACCATAATTGGACTGGATTGAAGGCCGGTTCCTGGTTAAACTGGTCGAACTGGCCAGTCTAGTTCGGTTTTTAAAACTATGGTTTTACCATACAAGTGAATAGGAGTATTAAAATAATTATTAAATAATTAAATTCTTTCATTCCCAGGTGTCCTTTTTTTTTTGTTTTTTTTTTGTTTTTTTTTTCGAGAGAGTTTCAACCTATGGCGTCCGCTCCTGATGATAGCTCTTTATCATCAGACCAAGACACCAATTAGTTTTTGGTGTAGATGGAGATTGAACCCTAGGTTTTTTATACAACCATCAGAGACTTTACTAATTGAGCAAATTAGAACCCACTTCCCAAGTGTCCTATTGAGTCTAGGAATAATAGCCTCCACTGAAAATAGTACAAAAGGTTTTATCGACTATTTTAAAAATCAGACCAAACAGGTCAGCTCAACTAGTTGAATCAGGAACTGAACTTGGCATTTGTTTGGTAAAAACCGCAAAAAAATTAGGTAACGGCCATTTTTTCAATTCTTTAATCATCATTTCGGTTTTTAAACCTATGGTATTATCCCATTAAGAACATAAAATTTTCTTTAATTGCATTCCTATAAATTGAAATGTTAAGTTTGTGTTAAGGAATAGGTTAAATTGACATGGGATAATACTTTTTGAACAAACATTTAACCTTGTGTTTGGATTGAAAATTTGAAAATTACTACAAAATTCATAAATGGTGGGATTTACATCCCTCTTCATTTAAAATGCCAACCATACACACTAAATCTCAAGTTTAAAAATCAAATAATTAAAAATGTTTTACAAATGTAAATTTGTATTTGTTAGGATCCTGTGTTTTGGTTTTGTTAAACCATACCAAATAATGTGTCTTTTATTGAGTTTTGATGTGTCTTAAAGTTATAATTAAAGACTAAGTTGAAGGTGCAAAGTTTGCTCAAGAAAAGAGCATTTTCAACATGTACCTTGTTAGATTTAGACCCCTGGAAAACATAGTTTGTTTAACCTAATTTAACAGCCAAGTTGTTACTTAGGTCAATTAAGCAAATCTAGGTTAACAAAAATAAATAATATCACACACAATGAAAATGTAAAGAGCATAGCAATATGATGACCTAGGAAAACCAATGAAACAGTCCAGTTTCAAGATAAAAAACCTAGGGAGGATTTAACCTAAACAATCCACAATGCAACAATTCACTAATAGAATGAAATTTTTTACAATAAACTTAACCCTAAATCTAATACTACCTCATATAGTACTTATTCACGTGATCACACACAACTTTGAATTCATAGACTCTTCTATTATGAATCTGTCGTGCACAAACACTTCAGTTTGTGACTTTGATATCTCCACTCAAAGGTTTAGATCATCAACTGTGATGTCTAATGATGGCAGCAACTTCTGCAGCACCGGATCTTGAGTTTCTTCAAAGAATATTGTTGGTCAAAGATTTTAGAGAGCTTTGGGTACAAACTCAAGATCTATAATAGAAGGCACAAGATGCACTCTTCTCTCTCTTAAAAAAATGTGTCTTAGGGTTTCCTTTAAATATTAGGAGAATTAGATCTAAAACCCTAATGGGCTAATGGGCTTTAATTAAATTCTGCAAAAATGCATCTCGATCAATCGAGCCTGACATGTTTCTAATTCCTTAACTTGCAACTTCCTTATTCTTGTTTTCTAACTTGCAGTAGCTTGAGCATTGCCAATTGTTACTTTTAAAACCTAACATACCTCGATAGCAGTCTCGATACTACCTTGATACCTCTTGATAGAAGCTTGATACAAGCTTAAAACTTACTACCACCTCAATAACAGTCTCAATACTACATTGATACATCAAGTTTTGCGGATCAGCAATACAAAAAAGCCAATAACTTATTCGTTTGAAGCCTGAATTAAGACTCGTTTGAACTAGTACTTGAAGGATATTATAAGCCATCTATTAGAAGGATTTTTCATGAGAGAGAAACACTTTATTTATGTTGCTAGAGTTTTGTAACCAAGTTTTCTCTATTCCACCATACCAAAGAATTTCAAAGTAGATCTGAAGATTGTATTTGTGAAGAAGCTGAAGTCATAGCAACTACCAAAGACATGCTGCTGTGAAGAAAACTTCAAGAAGTTCTTGAAGTCAATTAGAGGTTCCAATTGTGATTATGGGCAGACCGTACATATACTAGAGAGTTCAGAGGTTTTAAAGTGGTATTCTACTATAAGTTCATCTACCAGGATTGTAGAGTTTAAAGATAAATGTTTTGTACTAGATCTTAAAATTTCTCTTTACTATAATAGATTGCTTCTTAGGAAGGTTTCCCCCCAAGTTTTTTTACTGTGAGACTAGTTTTTTCATTTGTTTTTTTTGGGTAATTATATTTTGTCTTATTTACTATTTTGCTATGTATGATATGGAAATAATATTAATGTTTGTTTGTTTAAGCAAGGATTATTCATCATAGATGTAATAAACAATTTGGCTTTAAAACTTGTTAATTCTATCAATTGGGATCTAAATTTTCCAACAAATGGTATCAGAGTAGATATACTCTGATTGGATTAATTTCTTGAGTGTCATCCTTGACCCCTGTTGTCATGGATCGTGGATAATCTTTTTTGATTCTTTCATTGTTTGATGGTCCTAACTATGCATACTAGAAAGTTCACATGAATGCTTTTTTATAGGCTCTTGATGAGAAAGTTTGGTTGACTATTGAAGTTGATTGGAAGAAACCAAGTGAATTGCCTATTACTTGGGATGATGAGAAGATCAAAAAGGCAAATTTGAATAGTAGCTTTGAATGTTCTCTATAGTGGTGTGACTAATGAGGAATTCAAGAAAAAATGATCCATTGAAATTGATAAGGAAGCATGGACCATACTTGAGGCCACCTATGAAGATACTAAGGTAGTAAAGACTATTAAACTTCAAAGACTCACTAGTAGTTTTGAAGAAATAAGGATGCAAGAGGATGAGACATTTGATGAGTTGTATGCTAAACTCAAGGATATTGTGAACTCTGCCTTCAATCTTGAAGAATCTATAATAAAACCCAAAATTATTAGGAAAATCCTTAGGTCCCTACTTGAAAGATTCCATGTTAAGATCACTACCATTGAAGAAGCAAAGGACATTGATATAATTCCTTTGACTAAGCTTGTAGGGAACCTTCAAACCTATGAGATGGGATTAGGTAAAATAGGAAAAGGTGGAAAGAGTAGGAACATGACTCTTAAGGCTATAGAGGAAGAGAGTGATGACTCTGAAGATGAAGATGAAGATAAGGATGAGGACGAGGACTTAACTTTCATAGCTAAGAAGATTAGAAAGCTTCTCCCATAAAGGAAAAAGGATAAAAACAAAGCTTTTAGAAAATCTGAATCCTTTAAGAAGGGTAAGAGTGAGAAACCCCTTATCTAGTGCCATGAGTGTAGAGGTTTTGGTCATGAAGATAGAGTGCCCAAACTACCTTATGAAGGAAAAACCTAAGAAATCAAAAGGTAAAGTGTTGGATGCCACCTTGAGTGATACTGAAAGTGATCTTTCTAATGAGTATGAGGATGAATGTGATAAGTATGTGGCTTTTACTGTGACAATTGATGAGGTGATTGTAAAGAATGCTAGTGATAGTGATGATTCTTTTGATGATAAAGTACCTGAGAAGTTGACCCTTCAGGAAGCCTATGATAAGCTATGTACTGAATACATAAAATCTGAAAGGAGACTACAAGATTAGTTGAGTCAAGGTCAACTCACCATCCTCAAATTCTACGAACTCAACCAATCTTTACCCCAGTCCGATTCCAACTCATATTGGGATGTCCAAGCCACAGCCACTAAAGCTGTTTCTATGGACTTTGAGATTCCAACAAAAACAATGTCGTCCACATTTATCATCATCTTCTGTGCCACCCACCACATCATCGACAATGTTTGTGCCGAATTTATAAATAAATTTTGTTCATAACTTGATTTAATTAGTATTGATGATTGTTGTAGGCATTTTAGAAATTTTACTGCTAGGTTCTCGGTTGTGATAGTTAATTAGCAGAGGAGTTTGTAACAAATTTAGAAATAATGTGTCAATGTGCAGAAATTGGAGGTGTGTGTGTGTGTGTGTGTTTTTTTTTTTTTTTTGAAAGATTCTGATTAAAATTTCCTCATGAATTTTGAATTTCTGATGCTTCATCCAAACAAAGAAATCTCTTTGAAAAATTTTTAAATTCAATCATAAGTTGAAAATTCCACGATAAAATCCCTAAACCACACCACCATATTATATATCCCAATGGAGTGAATATGTGTAGACCAAATCAAGCTTATGCATGAGTGACTTGTTGGGGGAAAAATCCTAATCCCCTCTATGTCTATGTGTTAATTAAAATATATAACTACCAAGCAATAGCAATATTATGGAAACAAAAAAAATTTCAGCAAGCACCACATAAATACAACCACACAAGAACACCAAATCTTACGTGGAAAACCCTCTAGTGTTGAGAGAAAAACCATGGGACAGCTCCAAAAAATATCCACTATGAAATAGAGATTACAACTATCAAGTTTATGATAAACTTGAGTCCACAATAGATTGGATATACAACAAATAATTCTCAAGGAGTAAGTACAATCTCACCACAAAGCCAGTAGTAAAATATTCCTCTGAATACTCAAACTCTCCATGGTTGTAGCACTCAAAAACTCCATGAGAACTCTATCAATTTATCTTTCTTGTGTGTAACTTGAGTAAAGAAAAATGTCTCCTTTTTCTTTTTCACTCTCTCACACTCTCACTATGTTTCTCTCTCTATTTCTTCACACGGACTGCACCTCTCAAATGGCTGAAGCTCTCTCCTTTTATGTTTCTTGCTCACTCCGGAACTCACACACAAAATGGCTGAATGCTCTCTGTTTTTGCTTTCGCTCTCCACTTAAGGCTGAACGGCCTTTGTTTTCTTTCTTTTCTTCTTTGCAATTTTAGTGTGTCTCACACACCTAAGTCATTGCCCAAGGAATGGCAGTTTGAGTTTGGAACACTTCTCATTAAGAGAAGTCAAACCTCCCAAGCTTTGGTCATTTCTCAATAAATGGAAAAACTAGCTATAAAGACTTTTGGAACAAGCTCATAAATGAGCTTTGACAAATGTGTGCTGGAATGCAATGGGTGTCATATGCACCCAACAATCTCCCCCTTCAGCACGCTAAGGAAGGAGATCTTCAACCCAAATCTTTAATCAGAATTCATGTTGGCCAACCCGACAGAAAGCTTTAGCTTTTCCCTAGACACAACCTTGGTCAACATGTCATCTGGATTTTCATCTATGTGAATCTTCTCTAATTCAAAAAATTTTTGTTCAACAACTAGTCTCAACCAATTGTATCTCACCACAATGTGCTTCGAGCGTGAATGGTATATAGAATTCTTGCTCAAGTCTATAGCAATCTGACTATCACAATTAACTACATACCCATCTTGCTTCAAACCCAATTCTTGGAGAGACCATTTAAACCAAAGCATCTCTTTACTTGCTTCATTAGCTACAATATACTCAACTTCAGTTGTAGATAAGGCAACACACTTCTGCAATTTTTTTTGCCATGATACAGCTCCCCCTACAAAAGTAAATAAATACCCCGATGTAGATTTCCTACCATCAAGGTCGCCTGCCCAATCAGCATCTACATAACCCTCTAAAATTGGTTTAGAATCACTAAAAGTCAAGCACAATTTAGAGCTACCTATCAAATACCTGAAAACCCACTTCACTGCTTCCTAGTGATCTTTACTAGGATTAACCGTGAACCTACTGACAACACTAACTGTGTGAGCAATATCTGGTTGTGTGCGAACCATAGGATACATTAAACTCCTAACTACTGAGGAATAAAGAGTTAATGCTATGTCTCCCTTCTCTTTCTTGGATAAAGAACAAGATTTCTTTCTTAGCCTGAAATGAGCACCAAGAGATGTACTGACTGGCTTAACATGCTTCATATTGAACCTTTCAAGAACTCGCTTAATATACTTCTCTTGTGATAACCATAGCTTCTCGGCTTTCCTGTCACGTAGAATCTGCATACCTAAAATTTGTCTTATTGGATTCAAGTCTTTCATATCAAATAACTTGAATAAGTTATTCTTTAAATTTCCAATCACACTTGCATCTTGTCCTACTATCAATATTTCATCTACATATAGCAGAAGAATAACAAATTTACCATTAGGAAATTTTCTGACATACACACAATGATTTGCATTTATCCTCATGTACTTATGACCCACCATGAATGAGTCAAACTTCTTGTACCACTGTCTTGGAGCTTGCTTCAAGCCATACAAACTCTTCTTTAACTTGCAAACCATATGTTCTTTCTCTTTCACTTTGAATCCTTCTGGCTGATCCATGTAGATTTCTTCTTTCAAATCACCATGAAGAAAAGCTATCTTCACATCAAGTTGCTCAAGCTCGAGATCCAAGCTAGCTACTAATCCCAAAACTACCCGAATGGAATAACTTCTGGCATAATCCCAAAACTACCCAAAACTACTCGAGATCCAAGTTAGTCCCTTTTTTCTGACTGAAACCCTTGACCACCAATCGAGCTTTATATTTCACTAACTTGTCACCATCTTTCTTCAGCTTGAAAACCCATTTGTTTCTCAATACCCTTTTGCCTTTAGAAAGTTTCACCAAGTCATAAGTCTTATTCTTATTCAAAGAATTCATCACTTCATGCATAGCCTTCAACCAGCTTTGCTTATCCTTATGAGACTGTACTTCCTAAAAACTTTCTGGCTCCCCCTCTTTAGAAATCATAATATTCTTAGAAGTGGGGTATCTAATCAATGGATGATGTTCTCTAGTAGACCTTCTCACCTAAGGTTCTACCATCTCTAGTGAAGGAGGCTGCTCCCCTTACTCAACACCATCTGTGTCTATCACATCATCACCATCAACACTTGCTGGCTCATCAGCATCAAATTCAGTTGGTTCATCACCATAATTCTCATCTTGTACCTCTTCCTTATTTTTGGGATTATCTAAGGAAGAAGAGGTAGGTGTAAGATCAGGAACACCTTCAACTGTAGCTTTAAGCTTCTCAGTTTTCTCAAAATTTTCCAAGTTTTCATTCTTATGAAAAACTACATCTCGACTTCTGATCATCTTCTTTTCTTTTGGATCCCATAGCTTGTAGCCAAATTTTGCATCTCCATATCCAACAAATACACAAGGAATGGATTTGCTATCAAGTTCTGATCTTTGTTCCTTAGGCATATGAACAAATGCCTTGCACCCAAATACCTTCAGTAAGAGTAAGAAACATTTTTCCCTGTCCATACTCTTTCTAGAATATCAAAATCCAAAGGAACTGATGGAGATCTATTAATTAGGTAGCATGCAATCACAATAGCTTCACCCCAGAATGACTTAGGCAGATTAGCCATTCTCAATATACATCTGATCTTCTTAACAATAGTGCAGTTCATCCTTTCTGCCACACCATTTTAATGTGGGCTACCAGGAACTGTCTTCTCATGTCTAATGCCTTTCTCGGAGTAGTAACTCTTGAATTCATTAGATGTGTATTCACCTCTGTTATCACTACGGAGACACTTCAAAGGTTTCCCTTTCTCTCTCTCCATCATGGCATGGAATTTCTTGAAGTGCTCAAATACCTGGTCGTTTGTTTTCAAAACATAAACCTACACCTTTCGTGAAGCATTATCAATAAATGTAAAAAATATTTATTGCCACCTCAAGTCTCAACATCAATGGGACCACATACATCTAAATAAACAAGATCTAATACATTGGGTTTTCTAGTAGAGGGTATATTAAATGAAACTCTATGTTGTTTACCAAATAAACAAAAGTCACAAGGATTTAGTGACATACCTTTGGCAAAGGGAATGAGAGACTTCTTTGCCAAAATTTGCAACCCTTTTCCACTCATGTGAGCTAGCTGCCTATGCCACAAGTTAAGTGAAGGATCCTCCTGAGCTGCATTAACAACATCCTTGCACAACTTTACTTGTGTCTTGTAAAGTGTACAACAAATCTTCCCTCTAGCAAACACCAATGATCCTTTGCTAAGCCTCCATTTTCCATAACGGAAATAATTGCCATAACCTTCTTTATCATGAACATGAGTGGAAATCAAATTCAGGCAAATATTCGGAACATGTCTCACATCTTTCAAAATCAAGGTGTATCCAATGTTAGCCTTAACACAAATATCACAAATTCCCACAATGTCGGCATAACTATCATTGCCCATCTTCATTCTCCCAAAGTTTCCCACTTTGTGTGAAGTGAATAACTTCTTTCTTTGAGTGACATGGTAGGAAGCAGCTGAATCAACCACCTATTTAACATAAGGATCTAAAATTGTATAACAATCATCTTGTCCTATGGCTAGGACCTCATCTTCCAACACTATAATAGCAACATTGTTCTCATCATCCACCCTTTTTTGATTTTTATCATTTTTCTATTAGTTCTTCCAAGCCTTGCAATTCCTTTTTATGTGACCTTCTTTATCAAAATAAAAGCACCTGAATTTTCCTATTGATTTTGACCGAATTTTGGATTTACCTTGTCCTTTAGAATTTCTACTCTTACTTCTCCCCCTTTTCTCTGTGACAGGAGCATGTGCAATATTCTTGCACATATCCTTTCTTCTAGTTTTTTCATTAAGCAAACTATCTTTAACTATGGCAAGTTGTAACACACCATTCGAAGCAGAATTACTAAGCGACACTACCAAAGTCTCCCAACTATCAGGTAAGGAACTCAGAAGCAACAAAGTTTGCAACACATCATCTATTACTAACTTTATTGTAACCATCTGATTAACCAAGTCTTGGAACTCACTAAGGTGCTCGACAATGGACTTACCCTCTTCAAGCTTCAAATTCAGAAGTTTTCTAGCAATAAAAGCTTTATTTTGAGCTGTCTTTCTTTCATAAAGACTCCTTAATTTTTCCCAAAGAACTTCTGCATTTGTTTCCTGAGACACATGGTGAAAAACACTGACATCGATACATTGTCTAATATACCCAATAGTTTTTCTATTTAATTTCATCCAGTCTCTATCAGACATATCACTAGGCTTGACACTATCACCCTTAATAGGGTCATGCAAATCCTTCCAATTATAAAGGACATCCTCCATCATCGGCTTCCATATCAAATAATTCGATGCCGAAAGTTTAACCATAGTATTCATAGTCATATTCTCCATTTAATCCAACATAAGACAATCAAACCCAAGCAACCAATAGCTCTAATACCACTTGTTGGGGAAAAATCCTAATCCCCTCTGTGTCTATGTGTGAATTAAAATATATAACTACCAAGTAATTGCAATATTATGGAAATAAAAAAAATTCCAGCAAGCACCACATAAATACAACCACACAAGAATACCAAATCTTATGTGGAAAACCCTCTAGTGTAGAGGGAAAAACCACGGGGTAGCTCCAAAAAATATCCACTATGAAATAGAGATTACAACTATCAAGTTTATACTAAACTTGAGTCCACAATAAATTGGATATACAACAAATAAATCTCAAGGAGTAAATACAATCTCACCACAAAGCTAGTAGTAAAATTTTCCTCTGAATACTCCAACTATCCACGGTTGTAGCATTCAAAAACTCTATGGGAACTCCACCAATTTATCTTCCTTCTGTGTAACTTAAGCCAAAAAAAAAGTCTCACTTTTCTTTTTCACTCTCTCACACTCTCACTGTGTTTCTCTCTATTTCTTCACATGGACTCCACCTCTCAAATGGCTGAAGCTCTCTCCTTTTGTGTTTCTTGCTCACTCCGAAACTCACACACAAAATGGCCAAATGCTCTCTATTTTTGCTTTAGCTCTCCACTCAAGGCCGAACGGCCTCTGTTTTCTTTCTTTTCTTCTTTGCAGTTTTAGCGTGTCTCACACGCCTAAGTCACTGCCCAAGGAATGGTAGTTTGACTTTGGAACACTTCCCATTAAGAGAAGTCAGACCTCCCAAGCTTTGATCATTTCTCAATAAATGGAAAAATTAGCTATGAAGACTTTTAGAACAAGCCCATAAATGAGCTTTGACAAATGTGTGCTGGAATGCAAAGGGTGTCACGTGCACCCAACATGACTTACATGCCTATGATGTCCACCTAACATTCATGCAATATAATACTATCTAAATTATTGACAAAGATTTGGTAGGAATTAGGATTGAAATGTACGGTGCAGTCAGAATATTTCTATAACATTACAAGTTCTGATTTTACCTAACACTACATTTGAATGGAATTGGTGTAACACTCATTGTATATTATATATTTGTTGATCGTTCCAAATGAATATACAAATATTTGTAAAGTCAATATTTCAATAATAAAAAAAAAAAGGAACAGTAGGAATGTTGATTACTGGTGACTACGAGTCTGAACTTCTAAATTGTCTAGAAAGTTTACTTCAGAATGTTCCATAGACTTTGCGCTTTGGTTGATGAAAATGTCAAATTTTGAAAAACTGAGTGAGAAACCAATACGGATTTAGGTAGCATGTGTAGTAACAAATAACCTGATGACTAGAGCATACAATGCAAGGTCAGGTCAACCCCAAGACAATTTAGGCAATTGTCAATGGTTCCAAATAATAAAAAATAAAAGATAAAACATTATAATCTTGCGCTTGAATTATGAAGTTATATTTCTATAACAATCTAAAATTAAATATATTCCATACCTTTTTACTTTTCTTTTTTTCTTTTGAAAAAGTTCTTTTCTAGTTAAAATTTAAGGAATTTATATGACTATATGTATTATTCTCCTTAATCTCTCTTAATGACTTCCATTATTTATGTGGATTCCAGTTAACACAACAGATAACTAAAAACTAATTTTGTGTCTTAGTTTGAAGAGAAGAGTAATTATCATGGAGAGATCACCATAGGTTTTTTATTTTATTTTATTTTATTTTTAATTTATATATATTTTAGCTGAAAATGCCTTCATATTGTGCCACATCCAACTTTGTGATGCACCCCACTCCCCGCCCCTTTTTAATTTCCTTTTATTTTCTCTTTTTGCTGGCATAATACTTTAAAGAACGAATGAAAATATTTACTCTTTGTGAAGAATGACCAGCCCAATCACCCTTAAAAGTGATTGACAAAATGTTTAAGTGAAATACAAATTTATAAAGATAAAAGGCTTATTGAACTATTTTTGTTTGTTATTTGAAAATCATATATTTTTGTTTGTATTATTTATTGTTTCTTTTATTGTTTGATCATCCCAAAACATTATAAGACACATTTTTTTTGTTGTTGTTGAATAATTTTATGATTCTTGCTGATTATTCTCACTTGGATTACACCAAGTAAGACAACATCAATTTCTTTTATTGCTTTTGTTAGGACATATGTGAATCATGTTAGGAACATATGTCAATGTAGAATTGACTAATCTTTTGACAAAACGTACTTTACTTGTAATTGGGTAGATCTAGAATGTGTTTAATGCTCCAAGGAACAAGAGTTCAAGTCCAAGTATAAAGTCATGTGATGTGCATGAAATATATATAATAAAGTACTCACATATCTATATATTTAGCTTTACTTTATGTTATGTTGTGACTGATTATATAATATCTTTGTATTATAGGTAACAAAGGGCTTTACATGCAAAGTAGGGCTAGGCGAATTGAATCAAGCCAACTTACATCCAGCTAGGCATAAATTAAAGAGAAGATCAAGCCAATTAAATTTAAGTCCAATTGGAGTAAGGAATCAAAAGAAATTTGCATCAAATCCAAGTCCAATTTGGATTAGGATTCTAGCCTGCACATCAGTTAGTATTTTCAGCATAACTTTTGGCTCAGATGTCCAATCGAGATAATTGAAGTTGGGCTGGAAAGTTAACTTAGAGGGTTACAACTTTTTAGTTTACCAAAATCCCTAATTATGACGTTAAGTGGGCCAAAATAGTCGGTTAAGTGAAGCCTAAAAATCTGGGATTTCTCCAAACGGGAATTCAACATGTAATAGGATTCCTTGACCTATTTAAAGGGTCTTTAGGGCAAAATTTAGAGGGAGAGGAGGCCAGTGCTAGGGCTGGGGGCTGAACATAGGAAGTGCGGCTACTTCTTTGGTTAGTTAGTTTTAATTATTTTTCTAGTTTAATGTATAGTATTTTATTTTTGTGTTTTCTTTCAATTATTATGAGTAGCTAAATTTATAATTAGGGTTGAGGATGAAACCTTGTTAAGGATTATCAGTAATATTTATGTGATTTGATTTTTTCCACAATAGTTGTTCTTTAATGATTTAAATTGTTCTTGCTTCATATCAATTGACTAAGATGGAATTCTAGATATGAGTTCAATCAAGTTTTTCTCATGATTTAGGATTTGTCTTAATTAATTGAATGCTTGGTTTAGTAATTTTTTATTATAAAATTGGATATCATTTGTGATTTGTCTCTCAATGGATACAATTTATGATTTGATTTTTAGAATTGGATATATCTTGTGATTTGTTTGGCTATGGATATAATTGATGATTTGATTTTATACTGAAGAAGCGAAGAAGAACATGCTTTTGATTTTTAAAATAAGTTTTAATGATGATATTTTCCATGATAGCAAGATTGATTTCTAGATTATCATGTAGTGAGTTGGGAAAAATTAATGATCATAAATATATGCTGATATGATTTACAAGGCAGATTCCAAAACCTTAATTCCTTTCCTTTGATTGTTTACATCTTTTTATTGCTTTATATCTTTTGCTTAGTTTAACCATTTGCTTGATTCTATTATTTGCTTAGTTTATTTAATTTCAAAACAACCCATTTTTATTTAATTTGGTTAAGATTTGATTTAATTTTTCTACGTTCATTCAAGTCCTTGTGGGTTCGACCGTGTTCTTGTCAAACTATACTTCGGTATGGTTCGTACGCTTGCGAGTACTTTAAAATTTCACAAATTATTCTTTCAACACCACTCTACTATACAGTCTCTTGCATTGATTTTGGTTCTAGGAGTGCCTTCAAAACAAAAGAAATGTAAAGTTTTCTTATCACGCTTAATGTTAACATATATGAGAGATATTTTGGTCAATTAGAAAAAGTTTGATGAAACATAGAAGGCTTTTGGAGATTGTTGGAGATTGTACAGCAGAGGCTTTTGGAGATTGTTGTTTTTATTTTTGAAATTCTTTACATTCATGTGTATGTATGTATTGGGTTTAATTGCATTGGAATTATCTTTAAAAATTTGGTTTGATTGAATAATGAAAATAGCAAAAGAAGTATGTTCCAATATTTAGAGTCTTTTGTATATGTGTTGTTGTAGTTTAAACTTGGTATTTGAATTGTTAAATTGTTAATTCACAGTTTCATTGTTCTTCTATTAATTATGAACAATAATATTGCTATTTGCAACCATCATGATATAGTATTAATAATGTAATTATTCTGAATTTCTTTAGAGTTTAGGTAGAGTCTAGAATGCATTACATTATTATAATTTTCTTTCAAGAAAATGACTATGGGATCCTGCACACTCGTGCCAACATAAACTTGTATTCAAGAATAGGATACAAAAAATGATGATGGGATCCAAAATATGAATCCCAATGAATAATTTGTTTAAATTATTATTGTGGGGGGAGAAAAACCCAGCCCAACTTATTGGGCCCGAGGCCCTGAATGAGGAACACTCTTCATCCGAGGAGATAAGGCCTTCAGTCGGAAGCCCACGCCAATGGGGGACGCCTGGGGATGAGCACGTATACCATCCGAGGAGATACTCATATGTCCGAGTAGTCATGCGTCCTCGGATCCGAAGAGGTTTGATCAAACACGAGTATGGGAGGTTCAAGTGATCTATTTGACAAGTGTCAAGAGGGAGAAGGACCTCGGACACACATAGAGATAACGACAACAGAGAAATATCAAGGAGGCATACTTCAACCACCGCATTTAATGCACTGCACCTACCTTCCTGGCCGCATTTATGTGGATAGGACCCCTGAACAGTGCTTTCTCAGCTACCGCCACTCGCATAAGGCTAAAAGTGGGGTGATGGGACATGTACTCAAGTGGGTGCCTGGATGACGAACAAATGGACGGAGGAGATGTAAGAAGGCAATGCTATATAAGGGAAGGGTACCTCTGATAGAGGGGGATCGAAAAACAGGAGAGAGAAAGGGTACCTTAGATGGTTGTAGCTCCAGCAATTGTAACCCTTGATTATCAATGAACAACTTCTCTTCGGACAGAGTACTCATTAGTCCGAGAGCACATTAATTCAACTTCTCTCATTGGTTTGCTGTTTAATACTGTAATTTTCATTATTTGCCTAGCCCTTTCGCCCACTCTCTACAAAATTTATTGTTTTGGGCTCAGAGGGTTCCAAATCCATACCTCCTTGGGCTTGGGCCGCAAAAACTGACCCTACAATTATGATTAGTTCAAATAGAATTTTCTGTTATAAAAATTCCAAATAGCTATTTATACCAACAAAAATCATATATACAAGTGTAAGTAGCTAGCACATGAGAGTAACAGAGTAAGAAAGATTTCAATGGTCATTCACTTCTTTTTATTTTAGACATATATAGGGTTCTATTAATGTCATTCATTTTAATAGAATTGAAGTGTAGGTATCAGTGGCGACTCCAGAAATTTTGTCCAGGGTGTTCCTATTTCACTTTGAAAAAATTTCGGGTCATTTTAGTCTGTTTCGAGACGTTTCAGTAAATACCGGCCGAATTCAAGATTTGGCCAGCATGAAGTTTGTGCTTAAAAAAAAATGTTCTTAAAACCAAAACAAATTTGCATTCTGTACACCGAAAAACCGCAAAAGGAAAAAGAAAATGAAAAGAAAAGAAATGAACAAAGGTACCTATACAATAAACTATAAGTTCATTTGAAATATTAATAAAATTATTAATTATTGTTGTTTAGTTGTTTCATAAATTTGTTTGTCTTTTATAAACTATAATTTGGTATACTGTTGTTTCATTAATTATTAAATTATTAATATTGTTTAGTTTAACATAATTTAATTTGTTTGTCTTTTATAATGTATTAGTTAATTAAATTATTAATTATTGATGTTTAGTTGATTTATTAATTTTTTTTTTACTAACTACTAGCAGTCTAGCACACACTCCACTGTGCATTAGTACACACCTCATGTGTGCACACACCCTTGCCTCTCCAATACCGTATCGGAGGCCGTTTCGGTTTAATTAGAGAAACGAAATATTTCGGTATTAGTTAATACTGGTGTACCGTTTCAGAATTACCGTTAAATATATATATATATATTCTCTAAAAATATAAAATGATTTTAAAGTCTAACATAATAATTCCTTTAAATATTAATAATTATGGTTGTAGTATAATCTTTTTTGTTTAGAAGAGTTGTAGTTTAATAATAGTACTAAGTATATGTGCTTACTAAATGCAATAGTGAAAAAAAAAAAAAAAAATCAATGTGCAAAAGTTAAAGCTAGGACACGTGGGTGCTTGAAGATAAGGTTGAAAATTTTGAGAACTTTTGACTCATGACTTCAGTATTCACGTGGGAGGAGCTCAGGAGGACTCTAGTGTACAAAACAATAGGCGTTCAAAACAAGAAATACCAAAGAACAGAGAAGCGGAAAAGTGAAGAAAAACATAGAACGGAGAACAAAAGGCGAGGAAGAAGAAGCTGAAGCAGGTGGGGAGACTGCGATTGAGAAAATGGAAGTGGCCGGAGACATGGAAGTGACCGGCAATGTGGTGGTGAGTGTGTTTGACGACAAAAACTGATGATTTTTGGCTTTTTTTTTCTTTCTTTTGAGATTCTCTGTTACATTTTTTTTTTTTAAGATTTTAATTCAAAATTTGTTTGGCATAAAAATTTTGAGGGTGTTCCTGATATTACTTGAGGGTGTTCCTATTTTTTTTTAAGGGAAATAAATAAAAAATTTAAATTATATATATATAAAAAAAAAAAAATTCAAGTCAGGGTGTTCCTGGGAACACCCTGGACTCCGAGTGGCGTCGCCACTGGTAGGTATCCATTCTAAAAAGGCTACTAGTATAGGTTCACACCCAACCTCAAGAGGTTTTCATAAGAGCATAAATTCGTTTAGAAACTTCAATTGTATTATAGAGAAAATAATGAATAAATATCTTCTTAAAAAAATGAATAAAAGATATCAAACATACAAAATATACACTTTTGAACTGATCATTCCCATAGCTCATACATTGGTGGCATCTCTCTAAGCAATTTATCAAACTCCTTGAACGATAAATTTTTCATCAAAGCCGCCTTATTACCACCGGAGCCGGATCAAGTTTTCGCTGCCATCCTCTCCATCCTTTCTTTCAAAATCTTGCTGTCTTTCTCTTTCCCTTCTGCTACCGTTGAATCTTTACCAGTCAGGTTTTGCACAACAGATTTGAAGCTCATAGCATCGGTTTCAACATAATGGGTGTTGATGATCACAACCTTTACTGGGTCTCTATTGCAGCCCGACATTACAAATCCTTGCAAGAAAATGAGAAAAAAACAAGGAAAAACCTGGATGATTCAAAGGTTTTTTCACTAGCAAATTAAGCAATACTTTTGGTGTATATGGGTTTGTTTATGACTTTGGTTTTATGTTTGGATAGCTAATATAATGGATGGAGGGTTTTTATAGAGAATCATAGTTGTTGCACGGTGGGGTTTGACAGTTAAAGAGACGAGACAAGTTGGCCGTTGCAAGTTGCAATTGAAGGCAGTCAAGACGGACCAAAAGTTTGAATGGAATGTCTAAAAGGCCCATGCAATTGACGACCATGCAATTCAAGTTGCACTAAGGTACGGAACTTAATTACACATTTGATTGGTCATGTCAATATAGCTAGTGGCAGACTCACTTTTAATCTACGCCCTTGAATAAAATAAATTTTAAGGTTAAAATTTTTACTACTTTAGCGTGCGTTTGGGTTTATATTAAAAAATTAGTTTATTTTATTAAATTTTTAATATTATTTATAAATTTTACGGTACTATTTAAATAATTTTTACGTATTAAAAAAAAAAACATTTACATTTACTCTTTTCTTTGTTATTACTCAAAACGTGAAAGTCAGATCAGACGTTAGCGTATATGGTCCGTTCCTCTTTTCTTTTTCTTTTTCTGATACGAGGATAAGGTCCATTCAAAGACTGGGAAGCAAGCAACTCATCATTATATATTACCGTTATTAAAAACGTGAGTGTTGGACCTTGGAAGTTGGAACGTTGACATTTCCAAATTTAACTATATAATCAAAAGGACAAAAAAGGGCTCTTCTAATTAAAAAAGGAAAAGAAAAAGAAAAAGGTGATTAAAGAAATATAAGAATTTGTAACAGATGACGTATTCTACCACCAAAAAAATTTTTTTTTTCTAGACTTTGCATATATTCTTTATTTTCAAAGAGACCCTAAAGTTCACCCCTCTCTCTTTCTAGTGTCAACTATTAATTAGAGACTTTAATAATAAAACTAACTGAAACCAATTTCATTTCTTTTTTAGTTTGTTTCTTTTTGTAGATTACATTTTATATATTTTTTTAAGACAAAATTTAATTATAAAATTGGTTATAATTCTGGATTACAACTATACTCAATATCTTTTTCTTGGAGGTGAATTTTGACAAATTCACCATTGGATTATATCTTTCGTGCTTACAAAATTTCTAGAAAATTAAAAATTAAAAACTATGTTATCAATAAAATTTTTAAATTGCAAGTTTTGGTAGTTTAATATTATGTATAAAATATAAGCTTATAAATTATATACTAAATAATATCTGATTGACACAAAATTTGCATTGTGTATTAAGAGCATAATGAACATGCAATTCAATGATTGGATTTTAGAAATATATAGTAATATTTATTGATGGTGATCCATAACAAGTAGTCTTTGTCTATAAGGGTCGTCCAAGACCAATGATGTCCAAGACATTCTTTAGAAATGAGAAATGAGAAAAATGCACCACAAACATGAAATAAGGACGTCCAAAAATGTTACCAATCATCTAAAGAGATTCTGGTTGCCTACAACATAAGAAGGTGTGGATGATTAATAAACACTTAATAAAATTTTAAGTGTTTTCCACTAATCACAAATGGTTAGACCATGATCTCCTATATTGGAACATGGGGTGCATTCCTGATATTCGTTTCACTCTCCTTACTAAGTCCACACATCTCCCATGATATTAGTGGCACCTAACAAGTAGACCTACTCCAAACTCTTTATAAAAAGAGCCCAATCTCACCAAATCAATGTATGTTCAACTATTCATCCACTCACCATATTTGAGTCCTAGAGAGAAATTTGACTTAACTATCAGAGAGTCCTTGGTCGATTCACCTCGGTCACCTTTGATAGTCTCTTTCTTTCTTTTCAGGTCATCCAACCGCTATTGAAACTTGGAGCATTCAGCTTATTGATTTTCACATATCATCATTTATTTTATGAGATGTGCTACTTCCGCAACATTTTCACAACAAATCATAGGTGGTTAGTTGTTGTAGGGTCAGTTTTTGCGGCCCAAGCCCAAGGAGGTATGGATTTGGAACCCTCTGAGCCCAAAACAATAAATTTTGTAGAGAGTGGGCGAAAGGGCTAGGCAAATAATGAAAATTACAGTATTAAACAGCAACACCAATGAGAGAAGTTGAATTAATGTGCTCTCGGACTAATGAGAAGTTGTTATTGGTTCTAATTTGAACCTATCACTGAAATTACTTTTCTATCTTACCAATAACAACCCATAACAATTTGCCATATAAGATTTGTTGTGAAAATATTGTGGACATAGCATTTTTCTTATTTTATTAAGTAAAGTTGTAACCTTGGACTACAACCAATTTTTTAGCTAAACATTGTTTTTTCTTTTATTGATCTATCTTAAGGCATAACTGTCATATTTTATTATGAAACTAGAAAGAAAATCTTTCATGTTTTGTCAATATATTTTAAGGAAAAAATCGTGAAAAAATGAATCTGAGAAATTGTTTTTATACAGAAGCTGTTTGAGAGAACTAAAAGAACATCATTGTTATCTTCAAAATTTGATAAAATTGTTAGCTTCTTTGTGAAATTTTTTGAATGGACATTTAATTTATTTTAATTTACTTATTAATTTATTATTATTATTATTTTACTTTTCAATATTAATTCTTATAATAATTCTTAAATTATTAAATTCATCATCTTATTAATTTTGGGGATAAATAAAATTTTAAAATGGGATCACAATAGGTAGTCCCGAGTTTGAGATTTAAAGTTGCTCTGTTTCCTATTTTAAAAATTAAAAATCTCATGTCTGAGATCTCATTTATTAAAGGAATGTTTTACCAAACAAGTAAATAGGAGTATTAAAATAATTATTAAATAATTAAATTCATTCATTCACAGGGGTCCTATTAAGTGTAGGAATAATAGCCTCCACTAAAATTAGTACAAAAGGTTTTATCCACTGTTTTAAAAATCAGATCGGATGGGTTGGCTCAACCAATTGAATCAAGAACTGAACTTGGAATTTGTTTGGTAAAAAACGCAAAAAATGGAACACTTTTTCCAATTCTTTGATCATTTTGATTTTTAAACCTATGGTTTTATCCCGTTGAAAATAGAAAATTTTCTTTAATTGCATTCCTATAAATTGATATATATATATATATATATTTTTTTTTTGATGTGAAATTGAAATGTTAAGTTTGTGTTAAGGAATAGGTTAAATTGACAGAGGATAATATTTTTTGAACAAACATTTGACCTTGTGTTTAGATTAAAACTTTGACAATTACTACCAAATTCATAAATGGTAGGAGTTACATCCCTCTTCATTTAAAATACCAACTGTAAGCACTAAATCTTAAGTTTAAAAATCAAATAATTAAGGGTTTGTATGGATAAACTGTTTTAAAAAGTGCGTTTTTAAAAATGAGCATTTTTAAAACTCAAATTTTAAAACCATTTATAATCGTTTGGCAAAACTTATGAGAACATTAAGAAAGAAGTTTTTTATTGTCAACTAAGCATTTGATCTATATTTGTCTAAAATTATTGTTTGAGCGTAAATTACCAAAATAGGACACAACTTTAACACCGAAGTACACATAAAATAATTTTAGTTAGATTATAGTCACCCCACCACTATAGCTGTTCACCAATATAGTCACCTCGCCACTATAGCTGTTCACCACTCAATAATAATATAACTTTCCCAAATCAGGCCTATCATTTATTCTAAACCACAAAAACAAAATAGAGTTGAAAAGTTGAAATCCAAATCACAAATAACGTAGTGAAAAACTAATGGGAGAGGGAGAAAGAAAGAGCTTGTAGCAATGGCATTCTCTATTTGTGGTGATTGAGCTTGCAGATGGTGCAATTGAGGCTCTGCCAATGCATCTTCTTTCTACTTCCAATATATAATGCTACATGCGATTTGGGTACACTAGGTCTAGAAGCCTCTACTGAGTGTGTCTTAGCTACCATTGGAGCTTTGCTGTGATGTTGTTCTGCAACTTGCATAGAGAACAATGAGAAGTAGCAGGTACAAGTTGTCATTAAACAATAATTTCGTCACTAAACAAAATTTTGAGGATATTTTAAGTATTGACACCCTTCAAATTTGGATTGTGATGAGTTTTTAAAATTGTGGTCTCAAAAAAGTTTGATTGTATTTCATTTCCAAAATGCCAAATTTGGCATTTTTGAAAACACAATCGCTAAAAAATCACAATGCTAAACGATGGAAATTTTGTGTTTTGATTCAAAAACGTGCGTTTTGCGTGGTCTAAACACTTATCCAAACGGGCTCTAAAAACGTTTTACAAATGTAAATTTGTATTTGTTAGGGTCATGTGTTTTGGTATTGTCAAACCATGCCAAACAATGTGTCTTTTATTGAGTTTTGATGTGTCTTAAAGTTGTAATTGAAGACCAATTTGAAGGTGAAAAGTTTGCTCAAGAAAAGTGCATTTTTAGCATGTACCTTGTTAGATTTTGACCCCTCGAAAACACAGTTTGCTTAACCTAATTTAATAGCCAAGTTGTTACTTAGGTTAATTAAGTAGATTTAGGTTAAACAATGATTAATCATATCATGCACAGGGGAAAAGTAAAGAACACAATGATATGATGACCTAAAAAAAACCAATGAAGCAGTCCAGTTTCAAGACAAAAAACTTAGGGAGGATTTGACTTAAAAAATCCACAAGGCAACAATTCACTAATAGAATGAAAGTTTTTACAATAGACTTAACCCTAAATCTAATGCTACCTCATGTAGTACTTACTCACATGACCACATGCAACTCCAAATCCCTCTTCTATTATGAATCCATTGCACACAAGCACTTCAACTTGCGACTTTGAGATCTCCACTCAAAGGTTTTAATTAACTGTGATGTCTAGTGAAGGCAGCAACTTCTACAACACCAAATCTTGAGTATCTTCAAAGAATATTGTTGGTCAAAGATTTTAGGGAGTTTTTGGTACAAAAACCCTAGATCTACAATAGGAGGCACAAGATGCACTCTTCTCTCTCTTTAAAAAAAAAGTGTCTTAAGGTTTCCTTTAAATACTAGGAAAATTAGATTTAAAACCTTAATCACTTAATGGGCTTAATGGGCTAATGGGCTTTAATTAAGCAAAAACACATCTTGATTGGTCGAACCATAGTCTTGATCAATAGAACCTGCATATTTCGAATTCCTAAACCTGCAGCTTTCTCGTTCTTGTATTCTAACTTGCAGCAACTTTAGCATTGTCTAATCAAACTATAGACTTAGGAATCTATATCTAGACAAGTTTATGCTCACAATTTTTCAATTGTTTAAAACTTTTAGAACCTAACATAGCTTGATAGTAGTCTCAATACTACCTCAATACCTCTCGATAGAAGCTCAATAAAAGCTTAAAAACTACTGCCTCCTCAATAGCTATCTTGATACTACCTCGATACATCAAGCTTTGCAGATCAGTAAAAATCAACAACACAAAAAAACCCATAACTTATTTGTTTGAAGCCCAAATTAAGATCTGTTTGAATCAGTACTTAAAGGACATTATAAGCCATATATTAGAAGGATTTTTCATGAGAGAGAAACACTCTATTTATGCAGCTAGGGTTATGTAACCAAGTTTTCTCTATTTCACCATACCAAAGAGTTTCAAAGTAGATCTAAAGACTTTATTAGTGAAGAAGCGGAAGTCATAGCCACCACCACAAACTTGTTGCTGTGAAGAAAACCTTCAAGAAGTTTTTGAAGTAAATTGGAGATTCCAATTGTAATTATGGGTGGAGCGTTCATATATTGGAGAGTTCAAAGGCTTTGAAGCGGTAGAAAGGTTCTGATGTAAGTTCATCTTCTAGGATTGTAAAGTTTAGGGACAAATGATTTGTACTAGATCTTAAAACTTCTCTTTACTATAATGGATTGCTTCTTAGGAAGGTTTCCCCCTAGATTTTTTATTTTAAAACAAGTTAGTTTCATTGGTTTTTCTAGATCATCATATTTTGTCTTATTTACTATTTCGTTGTGCATGATATTGATGTTTGTTTGTTTAACCAAGGATTATTCATCATAGATCTAATAAACAACTTGGCTATAAAACTTGTTAACTCTATCAACCGGGTTCTAAATTTTCCAACAAGTGGTATCAGAGCAGGTACATTTTGATTGGATTAATTTCCTGAGTATAATCCTTTACCCAGTTTTCATGGATCATGGATAATCTCTTTTGATTCCTCCATTGTTTGATGTTACTAACTACACGTACTGGAAAGTTTGTATAAAAGATTTTTTTATAGGCTGTTGATGAGAAAGTTTGGTTGGCTATTAAAGTTGATTGGAAAAAACCAAGTGAATTGCCTATTACTTGGGATGATGAGAAGATCAAGAAGGCAAATTTCAATAGTAGGGCTTTGAATGCTCTCTATAGTGGTGTGGATAATGAGAAGTTCATGAAAATATCATCCACTGAAATTGCTAAGGAAACATGGACCATACTTGAGATAGCCTATGAAGGTACATAGGCAGTAAAGATTGTTAAGCTTTAAAGACTTACTAGTAGTTTTGAAGAAATAAGGATGGAAAAGGATGAGACATTTGATGAGTTCTATGCTAACCTCAAAGAAATAGGGAACTCTACCTTTAATCTTGGAGAATCTATTGCAAACCCAAAATTGTTAGGAAAATTCTACTTGAAAGATTCCATGCTAAGATCACTATCATTGAAGAAGCAAAGGGTATTGATATAATTCCTTTGACTAAGCTTGTAGGGAATCTTTAAAACTATGAGATGAGATTAGGTAAAATAGGAAAATGTGGATAGAGTAGGAACATGGCTCTTAAGGCTATAGAAGAAGAGAGTGATGACTCTGAAGATGAAGATGAGGATGGGGATGAGGACTTAACTTTCATAGCTAAGAAGATTAGATAGCTTCTCCAATAAAGGAAAATGATAAAAACAAAGCTCTTAGAAAATCTGAATCCTTTAAAAACGGTAAGAGTGAGAAACCCCTCATCTAGTACCATGACTATAGGGGTTTTGTCATGAGGATAGAGTGCCCAAACTACTTTATGAAAGAAAAGACCAAGAAATCAAAAGGTAACGTGTTGGATGCTACCTTAAGTGATACTGAGAGTGATCTTTCTAATGAGTATGAGGATGAATATGGTAATTATATGGCTTTTACTACCACAACTGATGAGGTGATTGAGAAGAATGCTAGTGATAGTGAGGATTCTTTTAATGATAAAGTACTCGAGAAGTTGACATTTTAGGAAGTTTATGATAAGCTATGCACCGAATACATAAAATCTGAAAATAGACTACAAAATTAGTTAAGACTCTTGTTATAAAAGAGTTTGTTGAGATAATTGAAGTTCTTGGAGGCTAAGAGCATCCACATTAGTCAATGTAAATTTTTTTTCTATTTTACCAAAAAAAAAAAAATAATAATAATTTTTCTATTTTACACACCTACTTTTATAAAACACCCATATGATAATTACTTTTTCTCACATTTTGTCTTTTTCTTTCTTCTCCTCCCTTCTTTATCTGAACACTTTCCCTTTCGTCTTCTTCTTCTTTATCATTCTCTCAATTCATATCTCTCTCTATCTTTCCAGTTCCCTTAATCAATCTTCCTCAATTTACTGCTCCCATCAACCAAACCTAATCAAAGGCAGAGGCTCAAATCAATACCAAAACAAAACCCGTGCATTCTATCATCAATTCCAACAAACCCACAAAATTCCCCAAGCTTGAACATCAATTCCATCAAACCCACAAAAGTCTAGATGTGGCAAAACAGGCGGGTTGGGTTGGGTCAATCGAGTTTGTGGGTCAAAACAAGTCATTTTTAATCAGGTCACAAGTTGGATCGGGCTAACCCATTTTTTTGAAACAAGATTTTTTTTTTTCCAATTAAAAAAAACAAATCAATGACAACTTGTTTAGAGAGAATGAATAAAATCAATTAAGAAAATGAATTGCATATAATGCCACTTGTTAATATCCTTTCAATTATGACAGTTTTGATTGTGACAAAAATTATTTATAGTCATAAATTCATGATAGAAAAAGACTTCTATATTAATAGTTCACTGTCAAAATGCATATAATTATAAGTTTACAACTTTAAAAAGAGATAGATCTTAAAATAAACAAAACAAGTAAGCCAACAAACCATCTTAATCGGCTTTACTAATGATGCAAAAGTCAATAAAGCCAGCTAATCTGAATACCGGCTGTACAATTCATTGTCCTGCACCAATATATAGAAAAGCCACCTAATAGTAGCTAGCAAGACTAGCTTAATCAGCTTTAAAGAGCACCAAAATAGAATGCGTGTTAGAAGAGGAATCCTGCTAGTAAGCCAAAGTTTGCTTCTACATTCAAACTCCTTTATTAGAGAAGTATTTGCATACTTAGGTCACAGGACACCACTTCACATGAGGACAATACTTCTGTACATACTAGTGCCACCAGAGAGAGTGCCTATGAATCAAGAAAGAAATAAACATATGTAACCATTATATATGAATCAAGACCTATCCTTATCAATAAGACTAGCACCAATACAAAAAGTTTGGATTCTTGCTTTGTAAAAATTTAAATACATAATTAGCATGGAAAATCAAGATATTTAAAATTAATGTTTGATTTTTTTTGTAGAAAGGTAAGTAATTCACACATGATAGCAAACTTGTAAAAAGTATATTTTAAGTTTACATTACTAATAATATCATTCCCACAAAAGAAAAAAAGATTAAAAAAAAAAATTCTACATGTCATAGTTTGTCACGTTTCACACTTTCAAGTTTGTGCCTTTGGCTTTGGACTACAACTAGTCAGCTAGTCAAATTGAATGAGAATTTTTATTTTTATTTTTATTTTTGAAATGGTTGTCTTGTCTCATTCTCTCATGTCTATGAAGCTTTATTGGTTGTGAAGCTCAAATAGTCAAATTGAATGTAAAGCTATTGTCTTGTCTTGTATGTTGTCTATATCTATAATTTATTGACTATTAGTTTTGGTGCTTTGTGCTTTATGCACCTAGTATCAGGACGTAGTCTAAATATATATATATATATATTTGCGAATTTTTTTAATGGGTCGGGTCATTGGTTATTCGGGTCAGGTCGAGTTAACCTCAAAAAAATTGGGTCATTTCACAGTTAAACCCGTTTTTGCTTCGGGTCAAAAAAATCGGGTTCGAGTAAGGTATTTTTCGGGTCGGGTTAGAAAATTCTGACCCGTTTTACCATGTTTGCAAAAGTCCACCAAGCTTGAAGCCAAATAAGAGAAAAGACCTAGATTGTGTGGGTCTCGATTATGGGTTTGTGTAGGTGAAATATTTGATGTTGAGATTGTACGGAAATTGTGTTTAGAGGGACAAATTTCTGTAGCTAAAGTATTTGATGATGGGTATGTGTGAAGATTTTGTGTTTAAAAGAGAGCATGTCTGATGTGATAGAGAGAGAGAGATCAGATCTATGGAGAGAAAAAAAATGCAAATGTAAAGCAACTGTGTAAATATACACGGTTACTATAGCAACTTTGGATATTTAAAAAACTTTGGCTTGACTGATATGGAAGATTTTTGGGCAAAATGTGTAAAATATGTTGCTTTTTGTATTTTGCAAAATTTTACATCCACTGGTATGGATGCTTAGCATTATTGGGTTAACTCGCCATCCTCAAATTCTACGAACTCAACCAATCTCTGCCCAAGTCCGATTCTAACTCATATTGGGATGTCCAATCCACAGCCACTAAAGCTGCTTTTGTGGACTTTGAGATTCCAACAAAAACAATGTCATCCACATTTATCATCATCTTTTGTGCCACCCACCACATCATCGACAATGTTTGTGCTGAATCTATAAATAAATTTTGTTCATAACTTGATTTAATTAGTATTGATGATTGTTGTAGGCATTTTAGAAATTTGACTGTTGGGTTCTCGGTTGAGATATTTAATTAGCAAAGGAGTTTGGAGCAAATATATATATATATAATAGGTGAAACTAAGAGAAACACAAATTACAATTCTAAATTAAAGTTCCAATTTTGCGCCATGTGTCCTAAATTATTTAAATTATTTATTCTTAAAGAGTTTTAGTTTTTAATTTTGGAATCAAATATGGGATTACATCATAAATATTCATCCAAGTGAGTTATTAAGTACAAAAACCAAAGAATCTAGAATAAATGAATCGTAAAAAAAAAAAAAGTGTTTCACAATTAAAAAAAAAAAATGGATAATTTACATTTTACACCTAATAATATCCTTACAAATTTTTTTTAAAGAGTTAACAAAATATAAAAATGACTATTAATAGTATTTAAATTATATATATATATATATATATTTTTTTTTTTTTTTTTTGTGAAATAATTCAAATTAAATTTCCTCATGAATTTTGAATTTCTGATGCTTCATCCAAACAAAGAAATCTCTTCGACAAAATTTTAAATTCAATCATATGTTGAAAATTCCTCGGTAAAATCCCTGACACACACCCCATATTATTTATCCCATTGGAATGAATCCAAATCAAGTTTACGCATGAGTGACGTACGTGCCTATGATGTGCACCTAACATTCATGCCGTTTCAATATAATACTATCTAAATTATTGACAAATAATTGGTAGGAATTAGGATTGAAATGTACGGTGCAGTCAGAATATTTCTATAACATTACAAGGTCTGATTTTACCTAACACTACATTTGAATGGAATTGGTGTAACACTCATCGTATATTATATATTTGTTGACCGTTCCAAATGAATATACAAATATTTGTAAAGTCAATATTAATTTCAATAAATAAAAAAAGGAACATTAGGAATTTTGATTGCTGGTGACTACGAGTCTGAACTTCTAAATTGTCTAGAAAGTTTACTTCAGAATGTTCCATAGACTTTGCGCTTTGGTTGAGGAAAATGTCAAATTTTGAAAGACTGAGTAAGAAACGAATAAGGATTTAGGTAGCATGTGTATCAACAAATAACCTGAAGACTTGCATACAATGCAAGGTCAACCCCTAGACAGTTTGGGCAATTGTCAATGGTTCCAAATAATAAAAAATAAAAGATAAAACCTTATTATCTTGCGCTTGAATTATGATGTTATATTTCTATAACAATCCAAAATTAAATATATTCCATAACTTTTTACTTTTCTTTTTTTCTTTTGAAAAAGTTCTTTTCTAGTTAAAATTTAAGGAATCCATATGTATTATTCTCCTTAATCTCTCTTAATAACTTCCATTATTTATGTGGATTCCAGTTAACACAACAGATAATCAAAAACTAAATTTGTGTTTTATTTTGAAGAAAAGAGTAATTATCATGGAGTGATCGCCATAGGTTTTTTTATATAAAAATTTATATATTTTTTAGCTGAAAATGTCTTCATATTGTGCCATGTCCAACTTTGTGATGCACCCCACTCCCCGCCCCCTCTTTAATTTCCTTTAATTTTCTCTTTTTGCTGGCATAATACTTGAAAGAACGAATAAAAATATTTACTCTTTGCGAAGAATGACCAACCCGATCACCCTTAAAAGTGATTGACAAAATGTTTAAGTAAAATATGAATTTAATTATAAAGATTAAAAGCATAATGAACTATTCTTGTTTATTATTTGAAAATCCTATATTATTGTTTGTATTATTTATTGTTTGATCATCCCAATAAGAGACTTTTTTTTGTTGAATAATTTTATGATTCTTGCTGATTATTCCCACTTGGATTACACCAAGTAAGACGACATCAATTTCTTTTATTGCTTTCAATTTGGCTTTCCATAATTATTAGAATCTAATTTATGGCATCGATGAATTTTGTTGATTATTCCCACTTTGAGATTTATCAATAATAATTTCAACAAAGCTTAACTATAAAACAACTCTAAAAGATGAATGTTTGTGTTGAGGAAATAAACACAGCCTTCAATTGAGTAGTTAAAATAACATATAGAGACAATGCTTTATTTAAAAAGCTTTAAAATATGAATTTGGGTTAGTTATTGAAAGTTCAAATAGCGTTGAAAATACTATGAACGTTTAGACCCCCAAACAACAAATTACCAAGTTAAGCTTTATATCAAACAATATATGTGCGGAAGATGATAACAAACTTATAACAGAATTGATAAACAATCTAAATCATAAATAATCACAATCATAGTAGTAATTAAATAGTAAAGATAAAGGGAAGAGAGATGCAAACACAAGGACAACACACAATGTGTTATCGAAGAGGAAACCGAAGCCCTCGGTGTAAAACCTCTTCGCCGCCCTCCAAGCGGTCAACAATCCACTAGAAAATGTAGTTGGGATACATGAATAGGAATAGACCCTCCAAGCCTAATCTACCTCGGTACCTAAGCCCTCCAAGCTTCTTGCACCAACGAGGTTACGCCAAACCTTTTTCTTCTCTAGCTTACAGGATTTCGCTATAAACCATAGCATCAACCAATAATCATTGGTCCCTTCCAAACTGCTTCCCTTAGCACCAAAAGAACCTTCTCACAAACGTGGGTATGGTGAGAAAATGATTTGGTTAAAAACCTCTCAAGGATGTATCAACGGAGAGGAAGAGAGTAGAGGAATTTTCTCTAGGGTTTCTCTCTCAAAATTCTCTTTGGAAACTCTCTACATTTTGTGGGAATGATGGGTATTTATACTAGGGTGAGAATGGAATGCGAAGAGTTAGTTTTTCCCAAACAGGGTGTTCTCACGACTTGACCTTGCGATTGGGTTGAGTTGCGAGTTCAAGCCGCGAGCTAACGGCCTGGCCAGCTTGAGATTTTTGTCCTGTAGTGCAACAGTTGGCGTGACTCTTCAGTTTTTGGCATGCTTGACACATGTGCAACTTTTGGCGACTTGCAAGCCACGAGCCACCTGCGAGATCCAATCGCGAGTCCCTGTTTCTTTGCACAATCTTGAGCATTTCTTCACACTCTCTCACTCACTATCCTTACAAGATTCCCACCTAAATACAGGATTACTAATTGTTAAAACACAAGCAAATTTGGCAAGGAATAAAGCCAACAAGATGGTTGATTAAATTCAACCTCACAGTTATGCTATATACTAATCACTCACTCTTCTCATTATTATTTAATTTGAGTCTTTGATACAAGAAAGTCAATTTTGTACCAAAGGCTATTTCAGTTTGGCTAGAAGAAATATTTCGGTACCAATTGATATCAATATACCATTTCAGGATTACCACTATTTATATATTTCTATACATAAATATATATATATATATATATTTATATTATTTACACAAGTATGAATTTATTAATTTTTATGTTTATCAACATAAAATTTAAAATTCACATATTTTATTTGCCTACATATTAGCTTAAGTACATTAACCAATATATTAGATTAAATCAAATGTTTTTTAATAAATTTTTTCAATTATTTTTTTTTTTATTGTACTGGCAGGTATGGGCCGATACAAGGCAGTACAATTTGGTATTTTTGCTATACATTTTGGAGGAATACTAGTACTGATTAATGGCCTGTACGATATATTTCCCCAGTACAGTCGGTACCAATACGGTATTGACTTTCTTGCTTTAATAACACGTGTATACCAACAATTTCTCCCTCACATATGAGTTTTTGCCTCTTTGTGGGCTTCTGGACCTTTATTTGGGTCAAGCAAACAACTCGCACTTGTTCCCCCTTGCCTATAGACTTTTTCTGTCACCAACACATTATTCATAAAACTTTCATGCACCATTCATGAGAATCATGTGTCAACCCCTCACGCTAGTCCATGAAAATTGGCTTGCACGTCCACTGAGACTCACTTAACATCATCCACTAAGACTCACTTAACATGAAAAGAAGGCTAAGGCTGATTAGGAAGATGAAGTCTTGCTTTCACCATAATATCATAGTCAAATTGCTCAAGGGAAATACATCATCAATATGAATCATCTAAATTATTTCTACACTATTGAAGGGTGAACTACAACAAACCAATGAATGCTTCAGTAATTAACTGTAGTCTAATTTTGGCTACTGCTACTAAATTCAATCTAAATTATTGCCAAGACTCCTCTTACCATGCTACATGTTTTCATAATCCATATTATGCATCTATACAGTTAATACTACCTTAGGGTCCATTTGGATGGAGGGAGAGGGGGGGGGAGTAGAGTAGAGTAGATTCAGCACAAAATTACCTTATTTTTAGCCCACTCTACTCTACTCCCCTCCACTCCTCCTCCTTCCCCCTTCCATCCAAATTAACAAGCCATTAGTCTTTGGCAATTCTAAATAAATGTATACTGTCTTGTGGCAACTTTAAATTAGTGATCTACTTTTACAAACAGATAGGCCACAAACTGAATGACCCATTGTGATTAAACCAATTAATTAATTAGCCAAGTTATTAATTAATCAATTTATCATGCAATTGCATGGAAGCACAAACAAATCACCAAAAACTAAATATGCAGCGGAAATTAAATGACACGGTGATTTGTTTACAAATGGGAAAAAACCTCGCGGCAAAAACCCCACCGGGTGATTTTCAGGTCACCACTCCCGAAACTCCACTATTATCAAATCAAGCGGTTACAAGTAAAAGAATTCTAAGTACCTTACCAACCTACAGTTGAACCCTTACCCCAATACCCAATTGGACTTGATCTGTAGCGACAGTTCCCACCTTTGATGCACGGCTCCCAGTACGCGACTTCAAAACACCAACTTAAGGAAGAGAGGTTGGTTGCAAAGTTCTTCAGTTCATCCTACATGATGAAGATCAGGAAGATACTTGGTTACAAAACCCTATGGTGCAAATACACAGCAACTTCCTCAGAAAATATGAACTAGGTCAAGAACTTCGTCTTTGATCACAATTTGCTTGAACAAAGATTGCTCAATGCTTTTGCAACTTGTGTCACACTTGACGGCTCTTAAAACAATCAATTTATATGTTTAGGGTTTGGAGAAAAGAAGGCCCAAAAGCATATTCACAAATCCCAAGAAAATCAAATTAGAAAATCTGAAATTATAAATCTTGACAGATAGCAAGTGTCGAGGTAGCTACCAAGTAGGTGTTGAGCTTCAATGAAATTGCACTTCAGCTTGCTTTTTCTTGGACAGACTTGATAACTTCAACACTTGACCTTGAAACCTTATTTCTTGAAGTATTAAAAAATCCTAGAACTATCCAATTACAAGTAGAGTGTGTTTTGTCAAAGGATTAGCCAATTTACATAAATAAGTGACATATGTTCTTAACAAGTGAAAACACATATGTTCTAACAATCTCCCCTTTTGGCAATCTGTGACAAAACCACAATAAACAAATGAACATATGAGAGAAGTCATAAATCACTCAACTCATATTCACTTGTTGATACAATAAAATCCATCCTAACACAAACTCTTGAAAAACTTTGCAAGAAGAGAGTTTATGGCAAGTAGACTTTGACAACTTGTATTTCTGAAACACTTTAAACAAAATTCATCAAGGCATCTTGTGTGAAACAGAAATAATAGATTGCATACAAGTATAATGAACATGTGTATAAAGATAGAGAAAAAACAACACATGAAGAGAGAAGTGAAGAAACATACATCCACATATATAAAGAAGTGTAAGTACAATGTATGTAAAAATGGTCAAAGGACCTCATATACAAGATCAATGTATCTATAAAGAATAGAAAAGAAAAGATACATCAAAACCTCACTACATCCCTCAAGCTATCAACACTTCCCCTATCAAAAATGTCCTATACTAACTCTCCCTTTAAGATGACTACTCTCATAACCCAAAACTACTTCCCCTTTTTGTCACGAGTGACAAAGGGTAGAGTGTCATGTAGACATCTCATCAGTAGAGCTAGCATCTCCATCATCATCATCATCATCCTTATCATCCTCATCCTCTGAATCTGAAGCTGTTGGAGTAAGTGGTGAAGGAGTAGCCTCTGGAGCAAAACCACCCATGGTCGCCTGCCATCGTGCAATACGACCAACACGAACATTCACCTGATACAACTCAGCGGAGAGTGTATCAAGGTGAGTGTCTATGCGCTGCAGCTGCGCCATAATGTCTCCTAGAGATACATCGCCCGTAGAGGAAGAAGGAGCAGATGTAGATGGAGCTAATCTAGATGGAGCTGAACGGGAGGGAGGAGTGGAATCCGTCTGTCGCGACTTAAATGCGCCTCACTACATTTTACGGTAGTGGTATCTATGGCACATATGTGTGCAAAGTGGTTGGACATAGGAAAGAGAATAGAAAAATGGCGTAAGATCCTCGTGATAGTGGAAGGAAAGATGAGCTTATCACGGGACACCGAATCAAGATGAACATCTATGATAGAAAGAATAAGTGAGAAGGAAAATCTATAGTAAGATGCTTTAAAAGAGATAACAAAAATCGAGCACGAGACTCTGTGATAGAGTTGTAGTGAAAGAAAGGATGGAGTACAAATGTCATCACCATGTTTAGGAATCTAGGACCTTTAGCAAAAGGCCTACATGATGTGTACTGATGCTCACCCTAATCAGCAGGGCACTGACAAAAGGCAGAAATGAGCTCATCTTTGGACACAGTCCTCAGACGCTCACAAGAAGGATAGTCAGGAAACTCTATCCTAGGAACCCTAAGCACATCTGCAACTAGCTGCGGTGTGATAGGGATGTACGTACCTCGAACACGAGTGAAAAAGAGAGGTACTGAATGATCTATCCCGTGCATATTAGAGTAAAACTCCTGAATCAGTACGAGAAGACAAGTGATCGAGACGTCACACAGTGACTCCCATCCCCTACTGTGAATGATAGAGGGAAGGTCAGTGTCGGCGAAGTTCGCCAGAATGACTTGGCGTTTCAAATGAACACCTCGTCGAGAAAAGTTCTCCGTAAATGCCTTGTGGGCATCTCTATCACGGAACCGAAGGTTAAGAGGAGTAGAGTCAGAAGAAGAGGAAGCTCCAGAACGCAGAGGGTTCTGAGCAGGAGTGGATTTACGTTTGGGTGCCATAGACACTACTAACATAAAAGAATGAGAATGAGATAAAGAGGGAGACAATCAGAAAAGTCCCAACACAGTTCAAATAGATAAAATATGTTGAACATTTTTTTTTTTTTTTTTTTTCATTTTCTTGTTTTAATACCATGAACATAGATTCACATGCCCATTCATTGATACCATAGGTGCTGAGATATAGCAAAGTAAGTGAGGTAAGTCATGCATTAGTATGAACATGCATTTTGATGATATAACATGTTTGTTTGGTGCTTTATTTCATGTCTAAAAGTTTAGAATACACGTGATGATCTATATTTGTTTGCCATGTCTATCTTTCTACCTTATTTTGTGGTTGCCTTGCTTGAGATAACATGTTTGTCATGCTAGATGGATGTTAGGGTTTATAATTTGATATGAGATGCCATGCTAGAATGCTAGGGTTTATGTTTCAATGTGATGATATGCATGATTAGATGTATGCTATGGTTTGTGATGTGATGATATGCATGATTAGATGTATGCTAGGGTTTGTAATGTGATAACAAGCATGATAGATGTATGGTTAGGGATATTTGATGCCATGTTGATTGTTAGATGAATGTTAGTGTGTGCATGGGTTTAGTGTAACAATGTTGAGTATGCCTTTAATGAGATTAAGACATAAGACATAATGAGAGGAAGCTAACCTTAGGGTTGGTAGTTTTGGGTGCCTAACACCTTCCCAAAAATGCACCTTAACTCTGAACCTATATCTCTGGTAGTAAGATCAAACCGTCCTTCCTCCAAAGGATGCTATATTCATGGTTCCTACGCCATTGCAAAAACTAGGTGGCGACTCCACATTTTTGTTGCGTCCACAGTAGCGACTCCATTGGGGATTGTGAGTTTCATTCTCATGTGTCTTTTTTCTTAACCTTAATAAAAGCTTATTCAATACTTGTTTGCACACACATCACATGGTTATTTTGTCCATTGCTTTAGTTGGTGATGAGTGGGAAGATGGAAGGCTCTATTCGGGCTCAAGTCTTTCAAAGTTCATCCCACCAACTGACAATTGTTGCCATCACCTATAATGGGCTTAGAGTACATTAAAGGTTTGCCACCAATCCACAAAGGTCCACTTAGGCCCTCGGTTGGAATCATGGCCCACTTAGTTGTGAGTGACCTACTTCTCTATCCCTTTAGCCTTAAGGAGCCTACCCACACTTAGAGAGATCCTAGATCCAATCAAAAGGAGGATGCCCATTATATATCTCTTGTTTGTTCAACCATCTATCTTGTGCTCACCTAATTTTAAAGGACAAATAAAATATGTAAAATTGGAAGGTTGACCCTAAAGTTATGGCATACCCTAAGACAATTGGGATAAAAGAAAAGAAGTTCTCACATATAAAAGGCTTATCCCTAAATCCAAAGATATATCTTAACTCGAAAGGTTCATAAAACTTTTGTTAGGTTCTAAATGTTTAGAACAATTGGCAAATCGTGAACACAAACTTGTCTAGATATAGATCTTAGAGTCTATAGGTTTTATTAGACAATGATCAAGGTAATTCAAGTCAAGATTCAAGAACATACAAGCTGCAGGAAGAAGACTTCATATTCTGCTTGGTTCAATCGATCGAAGAATAGGCTCGATCGATCGAAAATCTTATCTGCAGAATTTTAAGTCGGCCCAAACAGCAGCTTAAGCCCATTAAGGATTAGGGTTTCAGATCTACTTCTCCCACTATATAAAGGAAACCCTAAGCCACGTTTTTGGGACTTTTGGAGAGGGAGATTAGAGTGCCTCTTGTGCCTCCTTTTATTCTTAGGGTTTTGTACCCAAACCTCTCTAAGTCTTTGTTGCTCATACATTGCAATTTGTGTGAATCTCTTGTGAGATCATTGAGGAGCTTTCCTTTACATAAACTTAGGGTTTCCAAGGTAGAGATTATCTACATCTTGATGATCAACAAGGTTGCTACCATTGAAACTTAAAGAATATCAAGTGTGGTGCTTGTAGCTGATTGAAGAATTCAAGAAAGAAGGAGTCCGTGGATTCGAAGCTTACACAGGGTCGTGTCAGTAAGTTCTACTGGTAGGTAGCATTAGGAAGTCGAGCGGGAGCTTGTAAGTCCTTTTGTATAAATTTTGATTCTTTCATAGTGAATTCAGTTTTGCCTTGAGGATCGGTGGGTAAAATTCTCCCTAGGTTTTTTACCGGTTTGGTTTTCCTGGGTGATCATATCTTGTATTATTTATTATTCCGCTACTATATATTCTTGATATGATTGTTTGATTGTTTTAACCTAGAATTGCTTAATTTGACTAAGTAACAACTTGGCTAATTAACTAGGCTACTCAATCTGGTTGTGTGTTAAGGGGTCTAAATTTCCATCAACTTTAGCCTAATTACTACCATAAGCCCAAATCAAAAGGCCATTTGAACAAGAGGACCTTGGGCCTAAGGTAACAAGTATGCTATGGACTTAGCATCAAACATCCTACAAAGCCTGAAATGAAACTCCTTAATCTTGAGACTCTTTGAGAGGAAGGCTACAATGTATCCTAGCTAGATGGCTACTTAAAAAAAAAATGATGATGAATGGAAATGAAAAAGGGAGCGTCAAAAAGGTGATGAATACATTGTAAGCCCATATTTGAGACAAATGATTGGAAATCTCTAAATACATTCTAATGAAAGCCCATTGTTAGGAAATATGTGTTTCACTTGTTAAGAACTATATAATCACTTTTATGTAATTGGTTAATCCTTTGACAAAATGCACTTTACTTGTAATTGGGTAGATCTAGGATGTGTTAAAATACTTCAAGAAACTATGTTTCAAGATCAAGTGTGGAAGCCTTCAAGTCTGTCCAAGAAAACAAGCTGAAAGTGCAAGGTTACTAAAGCTTGACAGCTAGTATGTGTCGAGGTTTAGAAAGCTGTTCCAGCCTGTAAGCTCGACACTTGCTTGACAGCTTCTATTTGTCGAGGTTTATAAAAATCAGAATTCTGATCTGATTTCTTGGGATCCATGAATGTGTCTTTAGGCCTTCTTTTCTCCTAACCCTAGACATATAAAAGGACTGTTTTAAGGGCCGTCAAAGAGTACACAAGTTGCACAAGCATTGAGCAAAGTCTGTTCAAGCAATTTGTGACTGGAGATAAAGTTTTGCCCTAGTTCATCTCTTTTGAAGAAATTGCTGTGTATGTGCACCTTTGGGTTTTGTGACCAAGCATCTTTTTGATCTTTATCGTGTAGGATGAACAGAAGAACTTTGCAGCCAACTTCTCTTTCAGTTGGTGTTAAAGTCGCGTACTGGGATCCATACATTGGTTAATCACGTACTCGGAAGCCGTGCATCAAAAGGGGGAACTGTCACTACAAAACAAGTCTAATTGGGTATTGGGGTAAGGGTTCAACTGTAGGTTGGTAAGATACTTGGGATTCCTTTACTTGTAACCGTTTGTTGTGATAATAGTACAATTTCGGGAGTGGTGACCTGAAAATCACCTGGTGAGGTTTTTGCCGTCAGGTTTTTCCCCATTCGTAAAATAAATTAACGTGTTATTTATTTTTCACTGCATATTTAGTTTATTAGTGATTTGTTTGTGCTACCACGCATTTGCATGATAAATTGATTAATTAATAACTTTGCTAATTAATTAATTAATTTAATCACAAGGGGTCAATACATTTTTGGCCTATCAAGTAGTATCAGAGCAGGCACACTGTGATTAGGTTTAATTTTTACTGTGTTAATCCATTGACCCCTGTTTATCATGGATAGAGGACAGTCATTAATCATACCTTCTTTATTTGATGGCACTAACGATACATACTGAAAAGTGCACATGAGAGCTTTCTTGCAGTCTTTAGATAAGAAAGTATGGCAAGCTATAGAGATTGGCTGGACCAAGCCAAAAAAAGCGCCGGCCGATTAGGATGAAGCCAAGATCAAGGCGGCAAACTTCAATAGCAGAGTGTTGAATGTCTTATTTAGCGCAATCACCAATGAGGAGTTCAAGAAGATATCCTCTATTGAAACTACAAAGGAAGCATGAACCATCCTCCAAACAACTTATGAGGGTACAAAGGCTGTCAAGGATTCAAAGCTTCAAAGACTCACTACAAGCTTTGAAGAAATAAAGATGGAGGAGGATAAGTCATTCGATGAGTTCTATGCCAAGCTCAAGGACATAGTGAACTTAGCCTTCAATCTTGGAGAAACCATTCCTGAACCCAAGATTGTGAGGAAAGTGCTCAGATCTCTATCCAAGAGATTCCATGCGAAGATTACTGCTATAGAGGAATCAAAGGACATTGACAAGATTCCTTTAACTAAGCTGATTGGAAACTTGCAAACCTATGAGCTAGGATTATCTAGGATTGGCAAGTCGGGTAAAGGCAAGAGCATGGTCTTGAAGGCAAAGAGCAGTGACGTAGATGAGTCTTCCGATGATGAAGATTCCAAGATGAAGTCCTACATTACAAAGTAGTTCAAGAAGTTTATGAAGAATGTCAATGGAAAGAACTTTGACAAGGACCACAAATAATCCAGTTCTTCTTAGTTTAAGGGCCAAGACAAAGGAAAGAAGGATGCAAGGAATGGCAGTTAATACACTGTTCCCGCAGGACCTAAGTGTTTTGGGTGTCATGGCTTCGGTCACATGAAGCAAGAATGCCCCATATATCTCAAGAACATTGGGAAGAGTAAGGCGCTTGTTGCAACCTTGAGTGACACTGAGCCTGAAGATGATTTCAACAATGAAGATGATGGAATCTTGAATGCTTTCATTACAATAGTCAATCCTACTGAAGGGATTGTTGAAGAAGTGGACGAAGAAGAAGAACTGGTGAAGTCTAAATTTGAGAAGATGGATGATCAAGATGATATCCATACAACCTATAAGAAGCTTTATAAGCTCTCTAAGAAGCATGAGAAACTGTATAGGCTAGCCACCAAGAAGCTCAGTGATGTGGAACTTGATTGTGAAGAGTTGTCCACAAAGTTTGATGAGGCAAATCAGACTATTGGAGCGTTGAGGTTTGAGAACAATTTCTTGGCTGAGAAGACCAAGAAGCTTAAAGCGAAGCTGTTTCAAGTCAGAGCTCAATTGGAGAGGACTTCAAGTGCAAAGCTTGATGAAATGCTCAGCATTCAGAAATCTGTTTCGGATCAAACAGGTTTAGGGTATAGTCTTTCTTCCTCTAATATTGCTTCTACTAGTGCTATTGTTTTTGTTTCTCCTACTAATAATACTGAAATTGAGAACACTGATGTTAAAACTGAATTAGCTAGTGAGAACTTAGACAAAGAAAAATCTATCTTAGAAGCACCCCCTAAGCAGGATAAGAAAGATGTTAAGAACCCTAGGGCTAAGAAGGCTAACTCTCAAAAGTCTAAACAGAAGAAGCATCATATTTGTCATCATTGTGGAGCTGCCGGTCATACTCGACCAAATTACTATAAGTGGTTAGCCCTCCAACAGAGTAACGACATGATCGCATCTGGAAGCTAGAATCAGCTTCAATCCTCTTTTGCTCCTCTTAGAGATCTTTTGAAAGCCCTTATGTTCCTTTCGAACTTGAACGGGTTCAATTCTTCCACTTCACCGTCAGTTCAAGGATTCAATCAAAGGAAAGGTTCTTCCAAGGTATGGAAGAAAAAGGACTCTAAGTGATTTTATCACTTTCTTCTATCTTCTCGTTTTTATTTGTTGCATTACTTGTGTGTCTTGCATTTAATTTTGAGTCAGTCTAGTTTTATGCTTTGCTTTGATAACATGTTTTTGTTTGTTTGTTTTCAGTTTTTTTTTTGTTTTTTTTGTTTTTTTTTTTGTTTCGTTTTGTTTTGTTTTGTTTTTAAAATAAAAAAAAAATTGAAAAAAAAAAATACAAAAACAGTGTGTGTTATGTACTTTGGTACTTGTGTACCTTGGATGGCCATTGAAACAAAGTTTTCTAAACTTTATATCTTTCATAGCTTAGATGAGCATCTCTATGAACAACTAAGCAAGTGAGCTTTGTGGCTCTTGTTTGTGATGAGTAAGATTAAGTTATCTCTTGAACTTAATACTCGTATCACTCTTTTTGACAAGTAGGACTAGAAAATCCTAAGAGAAAGGCATAAATAATCATCTCACCAATGTTACCCGTCAATCATAATATGACCCCTGTATGCTTCGGCATAATAAAAGTGCAGTGTTAAAGACACCCGTATGCTTTGGCATAACAAAAGTGCAGTGTTAAAAGCTTAACATCTTGGGTATTTCTTTTCTCTTACTTATATGCCAATGCATGGGATGCTAAAATAAAAGAAAATATGCAAAGAAAATAAAAAGCAAAAAGATAAAAAAATGCTTTAAATATGATTGCAAGCGTGTATTTTAGGAGATGTAGGAGTTATAGGATGTACCTCGAAGGTGATAGTCCCTATCAAATAGTTATGATTGTGTGTGAGTTAAAGTGATTTTCTCATACCCCAAATCGTTATAACATGTATACACATATGCAATCTTGCGATATTTTTCACACACAACACACAATATTCTTTGCTACACTTGATACATGTGCAGGTATAATGTGATTTGACCATCACAAGGTTTTACATGTGTTAATGTATGCTTACTAAACTGTCTTAACTTGTTTTTGAAATATAAAATTGGTTAGACTTGTTTAGTATGTGTGTGTGTGTTTTTGAAGGATCCATGTGCTCAAAATTTTTGTTAAGAGATGATTTTAAGAGCTTAATATGTTGATTGGATCATTTGTTGAGTTGCATGTTGGATTGCATTCATGTTTGTGTTTTTCACTTCTCAAAAAACTATTTTTAAAAACTGGCTCGACACCTCCTCGACACCTCTTCGATACCTAACCATTTGTCGAGCTTCTTTAGCTTTTTCTTATCACAATCTCGACACTATCTCGACACCTGGTGGATCAATTGAGAAAATTTCTGTCTCCTCGATACATTCTCGATACCTTGTCAATCGATCGAGATTCTGTTCTTGATTCTGGTGTTTTATCCTTGATACCTCCTCGACACCTGTATCTATCGATGACCTTTTTTCTCAACAAATGTCTCGACACCCCTCGACACCTGTATCTATCGAGCTTTACTGAGGATCTATTTAAGCCCTGTGTGAGATCCGGTTCTCATTTTCTTGATCTCTCTTGATCTGTCTGCGCCTGTTCACCTCCTAAACTCTCTTTTCTCACTCAAAACCTTTAACCCACGTGATTTTCGGCCTTTCTTTGCTTCAAATCACTTGGTATGATCTCTTTTCCCTTCATTCTTCATGCATTTCATGTTTGTTGAATCTTAAGTTTTGGGGTTTTTGAAAATTTTGGGGTTTTTCAAAATTAATGTATGTTTCTTGAAATTTTGGGATGGGTTTTTATGTAAAAGTGTTCAAAATCTCATGCATTGCATCACATTTGCATTATAATGGCATTTTCATGCATTTAGATGTGTGTAATATGTTTGTGTTCTGGTAGGTTTGGATTGGGCTCAGCCCATGATAAAATTTATTTTGCACGTCTCATGTTCTAGCATTCCCCATGCATACGTACTCTCTATTCAATATATTTGATATATTTGGTATATTTGAATTGCTTGGGACTTTTCTAATTTTTTTTTCTCTCTCTCTCTCATTCTGTTTTACGTTAGTCGTGTCTATGGTACCTAAGCGTAAATCTACTCCGGCTCGAACTCTTTTCGTTCTAGAGCTTCCTCCTTTTCTGATTCTGCTCCTCTTAATCTTCGGTTCCATGATGATGATGCCCATAGGGCATTGTAGGAGAACTTCTCTAGACGAGGTGTTCATTTAGAACACCAAGTCATTTTGGCGGACTTCGCCAATACTGACCTTCCCTCTGTCATTCACAGTAGGGGATGGGAGTCACTGTGTGACATCCCGGTCACATGTCCTCTCGTGCTTATTCAGGAGTTTTACTCCAACATGCATGGGATTGATCATTCAATACCTCTCTTTTTCACTCGCGTTCGAGGTACACACATCCCTGTCACACCGCAGCTTGTTACGGATGTGCTTTGGGTTCCTAGGATAGAGCATCCTGACTATCCTAGTTGTGAGCGGCTGCGGCCTGTGTCCAAAGATGAGCTCTTGGCCACTTTTTGTGAGCGCCTTGTTGACTAGGGTGGGCATCAGCATACACCATGTAAGCCTTTTGCTAAAGCCCCTCACTCATAAACATGGTGATGACTTTTGTACTCCATCCACTCTCTCACACAACTCCATCACAGAGCCTCGTGCTCGGTTTTTGTTATCTCTTCTTGAGCATCTTACCATAGATTTTCCTTCTCATTTCATTCTTTCTATCATAGATGTTTGTTTAGATTCAGCGTCCCGTGATAAGCTCATTTTTCCTTCTAATATCATGAGGATTCTACGCCATTTTTCAGTCCCTTTTCTTGTGTCCGACCATTTCACTTTCATGTGTGCCATAAATGCCGCTATCGTAAAACGTAGTGAGGCACAGTCTAGGTCGAGACAGCCAGATTCCTCTCCTCCCTCTTGTTCAGCTCCATCTCGATCTGCTCCATTTACATCCATTCCTTCTCCCTCCTTGAGCGATGTGTCCCTTGGAGACATCATGGCGTAGTTGCAACGTATGGATGCTCACCTTGATACACTCTCCACTAAGTTCGTATCTAGTGAATGTTCGTGTTGGTCGTATTGCACGACGGTAGGCGACCATAGGTGGTTTTGCTACTGAGGCTACTCCTTCAGCGGCTTTTGATTCTGAGGATGATGATGGCAATGACTATGATGCTTCTGATGATAATGATGGAGATGCTAGCTCTGCTGATGAGATGTCTACTTGACACTCTACCCTTTGTTACTCGTGACAAAAAGAGGGAGTAATTTTGGGATATGAGAGTAGTCATCTTAGGGGGAGAGTTAGCATAGGACATTTTGTTAGGGGAAGTGTTGATACTTGAAGGATGCAGTGAGGATATGATGTATCTTTTTCTTTTCTACCTTTTAGATACATTGTTCTTGTATATTAGGTCTTGTGACCCGTTTTTATATACATTGTACTTATTTTCTCTATATGTGGATGTATGTTTCTTTCACCTACCTTTACATGTGTTGTTTCTTTTCTATCTTTATACACATATTTCTTATTCTTGTATGCAATCTATTATTTCTATTTCATATTAAATGCCTTGATGAGTGTTGTTTAAAGTGTTTCAAAAATACAGGTTGTTAAAGTCTACTTGCCATAAACTCACTTCTTGCAAAGTTTTTCAAGAGTTTGTGTTAGGATAGATTTTATTGTATTCAACAAGTGAATATGAGTTGACTGATTTATGACTTCTCTCATATGTTCATTTGTTTGTTGTGGTTTTCTCACGGATTGCCAAAGGGAGAGATTGTTAGGACATATATGTTTCACTTGTTAAGAACATATGTCATTACTTTTATGTAATTGGCTAATCCTTTAACAAAACGTACTTCACTTGTAATTGGTTAGATCTAGGATGTGTTGAAATACTTCAAGAAACTATGTTTCAAGATCAAGTGTGGAAGCCTTCAAGTCTGTCTAAGAAAACAAGCTGAAAGTGCAAGGTTACTAAAACTCGACAGCTAGTATGTGTCGAGGTTTAGAAAGCTATTCTAGCCCGTAAGCTCGACACCTGCTTGACAGCTTCTTAACAGCTTCTATCTGTCAAAGTTTATAAAAATCAAAATTCTGATATGATTTCTTGGGATTTGTGAATGTGTCTTTGGGCCTTCTTTTTTTCCTAACCCTAGACATATAAAAGAATTGTTTTAAGGGCTGTCGTAGAGTACACAAGTTGCACAAGCATTGAGAAAAGTCTGTTCAAGTAATTTGTAACTGGAGACAAAGTTTTGCACTAGTTCATCTCTTCTGAAGAAGTTGCTGTGTATGTGCACCTTTGGGTTTTGTGACCAAGCATCTTCTTGATCTTCATCATGTAGGATGAATAGAAGAACTTTGCAGCCAACCTCTCTTTCAGTTGGTGTTAAAGTCGCGTACTAAGATCCTGGCATTAGTTAATCACGTACTTGGGACCATGCATCAAAAGTGGGAATTGTCACTACAGAACAAGTCAAATTGGGTATTGGAGTAAGGGTTCAACTATAAGTTGGTAAGGTACTTGAGATTCCTTTACTTGTAACCGCTTGTTGTGATAATAGTACAGTTTCGGGAGTGGTGACTTGAAAATCATCCGGTGAGATTTTTGCTGTCAGGTTTTTCCCCATTCGTAAATAAATCACCGTGTTATTTATTTTCCGTTGCATATTTAGTTTATTGGTGATTTGTTTGTGCTACCACGTGTTTGCATGATAAATTGATTAATTAATAACTTGGCTAATTAATTAATTAATTTAATCACAAGGGGTCAATACGTTTTTGGCCTAGCACCTATGAGAGTAAGATGAGAGCATTATTGTAAATGGACCAAAACCCAATAAACAAGGGGCAAAGTTCATGAGAGGAAAGGGAGTGACTTTGTAATTAGACCTTCATTAGATGGACTTAAAGATTTTCTATGAACATCTAAAATTAAGAAGAACCTTTTTGAGGCATGAATTTAATAAAGATAGGACTTTTTTTTTTTTTTTCCAGGCATCATTACACCACCAAGGTCAAGAAAATGCGTCCTCACTCCTATTTGAATTTGAGAAAAGCATGGGACACGTTTGGTCAAGATTAAGGACAAACATCAAGAAGAAGTATTCCAAGTAGGGGAATCATCTCAAGAAACAATAGCCGCTCCAATTAGCGATGAGATCATGCAAAAGATTTTCAAGGTAGTGGAAGAACAAAGTGATGTTCTCAAAAAGATGGGGAGTCACCTCACTAAGTTAGAAGAAGCCAAGTTGAAGAAGCCCCCACGTGTAGAGGTTCTCAATAAGGAAGAAGGGGAAGATTGGGATGAAAGAGACAAAGCTAATTATGAAACGAACAAGCAATTTGAAAAACTCATGGCAAAAACCATAGACATGAGAGAGAAGATGGAAAAAAATGCAACTAGCCTTTTGCAAGGCCTAAGGGATGGATGATTGTCTCTATAACATGGGGGGCATAAGCTCTAAAACTCCCATTACACTACCTCCAAAGTTCAAGATTTCTAATGTAGAAAAGTTTGATGGAACTGGAGACCCAAAACAACATGTTAGGAGGTACCTAAGCATTGTTGAAATGAAGGGTTTGGATGAGAAGCAAACCTTGCATGCATTCCCCCTCTCACTTATAGGAGGTGCATCAAGGTGGTACTATAGCTTAGATCCAAGCAAGACTAAGGTGTTGAATGAGCTAGTGGAATTGTTTATGAACCAATTCATTTTCAACACCATGATTGACGTAACCTTAAAAGACTTGGAAACCACTAAACAAGGGGTGGGGGAGATGCTTTTCGAGTACATGACTAGATGGAAGGGGAAGGCATCAAGGATGGCCAATAGGCCAAATGAGAAAGAAGGCTTGCTGAGAATTCTTTGACCCAAACTTCACAAAAAAGGCCCGCTGAGAATTCTTTGACCCACGAATGACCCTCGCTTAAGCATATGAAAATTTGTCTCCCAAAGGATTCATCAAGCCTTTAGATCCCACATCCATGCCTAACCCTGTACCTCATACTTAGAACCTAAATAAATATTGCCACTTCCACCAAAAACCCGACCAGAAAATTGACAATTGATTTCGCTTCAAATACAAAATACAAGACCTCGTAGACAATGGAACTCTCCTAAATCCCAACATCATCATTAAGCCTAGTATTAGAGAAAAGCCTTTGCCTGATTATCGCCAAGCTCCTTCTCCAGGTCAGAATTGGGTGCAAATCGATAAGATTGAATGGGATTGTTCAAAGTTGATAGAGACCGTAGAAGTTAATGCTGTATAGGTCCAAGGAATATGGGATGAAGAAGATGAGGTTTTGAAGAATGCAATGGCTGTTTGAGGGATACTTCCTAAGGAAATAACCGAGCTGAAGAAAAAAGTCATAGAGGAAAATGTGGCTAACATTACGAGAAGTGGGAAACACTACAAACCATCCTTCTTAGAAAAGGACCATCCCGATAGGGACATAGGAGAAGGATCTAAACCTACGTAACCTAAAGGAAAATAAGAAAATAAGGAAAAAGGTAGGGTTTTAACTCAATTGAAGAAGACTCAAGCTCAAAGCCCCTTGCAAGATTTGCCCATTGGATACAATTGTGGAGTTCCACGTCATGGATATCACTCCTAACTACAACCTTCTATTAAGAAGGGCATGACTTCGTCCTATTGGGGCTATTCCCTCTTCTCTACAACAAAAGATGAAAATTCCATGGAAAGGAGGGATTGCCATAGTACTTGGTGATGGTGAAATCCTAGCACCCATTTGTCAACTTGAGAAGGGAGGAAGCGAGCTTCAAATGAGTGGCTTCGAGTTTGTGAACATAGCTCATTATGGATTAAAGGATGAGAAGTACACTACGGATTTGCTCCCATATTATAGCCGCAAGGTGACTACAATGATGAAAAACATGGGATACATGCTTGGTATGGGTCTTGCAAAGGAAGGAAAAGGGGTGGTTGAATTCCCCGATTTTAAGACTTAACTGACCAAGGAAGATTTAGGATTCTTTGAAAGTTGCGATGGAATCAAGAAGAACCTTGGAACCCTTAATGTAAACTTTGTGAAGGAAGGAGGAGACTTTCCTTTTCGTGGCTGTCTTGAGCTTTGCATAGGCAAGGATGGAAAAGTGTATCCGAGATGGGAGATGTTCTTCAATGAGAAACTCACTTTTAAGGAGAAGCCTACTATGGTGATCAAGGAGTTTCAAAAAGAAGTCGACTAGGTGGACTACATGGATGCTAAAGCAATGGAGACTATGTTGAAGATGGAGGGGGACATGTTCGCCATCGCCATTGAGGAGCCAAGTGATCCTTCTACCTTCATCATGCCTACTGTGGGGCAACTTAATAATTGAACTTGGGTTGGGTTTTCTAAGAGTGGAGAAAAAAAAATTTGTAATGCAAATCCCGATGTGCTTTTCAACATTTTCAATAAAATGAATTATGATTTTTTTTTTATGTGTCCCATAATATTGAAATTCTGCACTTAAATGATTCAAATAAATTTGAAAATGAAATTAATAAGAAATTGAAAAAGAAAATTGAATCCTATGAAGCCAACTTTTAAAACTCTAAATTTGGGTAATAATGAGAATCTACGCTTAATTAAAATTGGTACAACCTTAAGTGAAGAAAGGATCTCAAGGAAATTCTCATAGAATTTCAAGAAGTGTTTGTGTGGTCCTACGAAGATATACCTAGAATTGATCTTGAAATAGCATAACATCACAATGATACCCATGTCCATATGGGCCCGTTAAGCAAAAGTTAAGGTGCATGAGAACTGAATGGCTCCTAAAGATCAAAGAAGAGGTCACGAAATAGTTGAAAGTAGGGTTCATTAAGCTCGTGCACCAAGCCGAGTGGATAGCCAATGTTGTGCCCGTACCTAAGAAGGATGGAAAGGTAAGGATGTGTGTGGTTTTTAGGGATTTGAATAAGGCTTGCCCTAAAGATGATTTCCCCTTTCCCAACATAGACATCCTAGTGGATAATATAGCCAGTAGTGCCTTGATGTCTTTTATGGATGGTTTCTCAAGATATAACCAAATCAAGATAGCTACTAAGAATATGACTGAAACCACTTTCACCACAGAATGGGGGATTTATTGCTACACTGTAATACCATTTGGGCTTAAGAATGCAGGTGTAACTTATCAAAGGATGGCCACAGCTTTGTTACATGATATGATGCATAATGAGGTTGAGGTGTATGTTGATGACATGATTGTAAAATCCAAGGATAGAGGAGGTCACACCATTAACTTAAGGAAGTTCTTCGAAAGGATCAAGAAGTATAAATTGAGGTTGAGCCCCCAAAAGTGTACCTTTAAAGTAATAGCTAGGAAATAGCTAGGCTTCCTAGTAAGTGATAGAGGGATAGAAGTAGATCAATCCAAGATTAAAGCCATATTGGAGATGCCTCCACCCAAGAATGAGAAGGAAATAAGAGGATTCCTAGGTCGACTACAATATATCAGTCGATTCATTGCCCAGCTCACTTCTACTTGTGAGCCCATTTTCAAACTCCTAAGGAAGAGTGAACCCCATACATGGAATGATGAATGTCAAAAAGCTTTTGAACTTATTAAGAAATACCTCCTCCATCCACCTATCCTGGTACCTCCACAAGAAGGAAAGCCTTTACTACTATACCTCTCCATTATAGAAGATGGGATTGGGAGCATGCTTACACAAGAAGATGATGATAAGAATGAAAGGTCAATGTACTATTTGAGCAAAATATTCTACGATTATGAGACTAGGTACACCCTCTAGAGAAGTCATGCTTTGCACTCGTGTGGGCTGTTCAAAAGTTGAGACACATCATCCTATCATTATAGATATGGGTGGTAGCTAGAATGGTCCTTTGAAATTCCTATTTGAGAAACCAACTTTGAGTGAAAAACTATGAAGATGGTTGATCCTATTAGCAAAATTTGATTTGAAGTATGTGGCAAGGAAGACTATCAAAGGAAGCGTCATGTTTGATTTTGGTGCTGAGAATCCTATAAAGGGAGAGGATGGAAAAGAAGACTTCCTGGATGAGGACATCTTGGATATCGAGCTAGGGGCATGGAAAATGTATTTCGATAGAGCTATAAACCAATATGGGAATGGGATAGGAGTACTTTTGATCACCCCTTATGGATCTCATGTGCCTTTGGTTGTCAAATTGAACTTTGAGGCAACTAATAACATAGCAGAATATGAAGCTTGCATCACTGAAATGGGAAACTATTCGAGAGTTAGGAGTAAAAGAGGTAGAGGTGTTTGGAGATTCGACCTTTGTTATAGCTCAATCCCAGAAGTTGTGGAGGGTAAAGGAAAAACATTTGAAACCTTATCAGTAATATTTTAAGGATTTGACCAAAACTTTTAACAAAATTGAATACACGATCATCCATAGAGCTCAGAATAAGTTTGTAGATGCCTTTAGCTACTTTGGCATGCATGGTTGAAATACCCGAGTAAGTGTGGACATGACCTTTAGAGATTGAACAGAGTTTTGAGTTAGTACACAAGGAGAAGAGTGAGTCGTTGGTTTTGGCTATAGAAGAAAAACGGGTTCCTTGGTATTATGACATCATGAAGTTTTTAGAAGTGGGGGTATATCTTGATGGTGCCAACAAGAGAGAACGTCGTTTGGTTAGGGTGGTGACAATGCAATACATCCTATGTGGAGGACAGCTTTATAGGAGGTCCTATGATGGTGAAAAATGTTAGGAGCATATGTAAATGTAGAATTGGCTAAAATGTACTCTACTTGTAATTGGGTAGATCTCGGATATGTTTAATACTTCAAGGAACAAGGTTTCAAGTTCAAATGTTAAAGCCATGCAAGTTTGTCCAAGAATCAAGTGAAGAAGTGCTGGATTTTAAAGCTCGACAACTAGTATCTATTAAGGTTTAAAAAGCTATTTAAGCCCAATGCTCGACAACTACTTGATAGATAGAGTATTTATCAAGGTTTATGAAAATCAATTTTTTAGATCTGATTTCACTCCAATTCGTGAATAGATGTTTGGCCTTTCTTTTCTCACAACCCTAAACATATATAAGGATTGTTTTAACGACCGTCATAGTTGAAGCAACTCAATGCAAAAGTTTTTCACAAGCATATTGTGAACCAGAGACATATGTCCTAGTTCATCTTTCTCTTCAAGAAGTTGCTATATTTGTGCACAGTAGGGTTTGGTAACCAAGGAGCTTCATGATCTCCATCGTGTGATGAACTGAAGAACTTTGCAGCCAACATCCTTCTCAAGTTGGTGAATAAGCCACGTATTGGGATCCGTGCATGGAATTGGTTAGTCACTTACTAGGAGCTGTGCATTGAAAGGAGAGATTGTCACTACAGAACAAGTCCAATTGGGTATTGGGATAAGGGTTCAACTGTAAGTTGGTATAAGGTATTGGGATTCCTTTACTTGTAATCACTTGTTGTGATAATAGTGAATTCTTGGGAATGGCGACTTTAAAATCATCTGGTGGGGGTTTTTTGCCATGTAAGTTTTTCCCATTCGTAAACAAATCACTGCGTCAATTTATTTTCCACTGGATATTTACGTAGTTGGTGATTTGTTTGTGTAACCATACATATTGCATGCTAATTGAATTAATTAATTAACTTGGCTAATTAATTGGTTAATTCTTCACAAGGGGTTAATACATTCTTGGCCTATTAGTATACACCTTCGTTGCCTAAAGAAAGAAGAAGTAGAAAGGGTTATGGAGGAAGTTCATCAAGGGATTTGTGGTCCTCATATGAATGGGAGAATGTTAGCCAAGAAGATTCTAAGGATAGGGTACTATTGGAGCAAGATAGAAACTAATTATGTGGACTTTGTGAAGAGTTACCATGACTGCCAAACACATGCAAACTTGAACCACGTACCACCTGGTGAATTGTACAGCATGACCTCTCCTTGGCCTTTCCCCAATTTAGGGCATAGATGTGATTGGAAAAATAGCCCCTAAAGCCTCAAATGGACATGAGTACATCCTAGTGGCAATTGACTACTTCACTAAATTAGTGGAAGTGGCCTCCTACTCCGTGTTGAAAGCCAGGCACGTGGCTTGATTCGTAGAGAATAACATTATTTGCCAATATGGGGTACACCAAAAGATCATCTTGGATAATGGCTCCCACTTTGTGAGGGAGGTTTGAAGGATTATGGAGGTTTACAACATTAAGCATCACAAGTTTTCACCATACTAACCACAGACTAATGGGGCCATAGAAGTAACCAATAAGAACATCTAGAACATCCTAGACAAAATGGTAGTGACATACAAGGATTGGGCCGAGAAACTTCCATTTGCTTTATAGGGTTATAGAACTTCTATCTGTGCATTAATTGGGGCAACGCCTTACTCTTTGGTCTATGGTAGTGAAGCGGTGCTTCTAATTGAGGTGGAGATACAATATTTAAGAGTGCTAGTAGAAACCAAGGTCTTAGAAGAAGATGGAGTGAAGGAAAGATATAAGCAATTGGCTTTGATAGATGAGAAGAGAGCTACGACACAATACCATGCACAAGGGTACCAAAAGAGGATTGCTAGAGCGTTCAACAAAAAAGTGAAACTTAGAAACCTTAAGGAAGGGGACTGGTTCTAAAAATGCTTAGAGACGAAACTTTTGATCTAAGAGAAAAGATGAAGCCAAGATTGTTTGGGCCTTTCATTATTAAGAAGATTATGTCGGGGGGTGCTATAAGGATTACAAATTTGGATGGGGAAGAGATGCTTTGCCCAATCAACATGGATAGACTCCAAAAATACAATGTTTGAAAAGAAAAGAAAAGAAAAAAATTCCTGCTAGGATGAAAACCCGAAAGGGCAACCTAGGCAAAAGTTAAGGCAAAAAGACCCTGCTAGATTGAAAACTTGAAAGGGTGGTCCAAGCAAAAGATAGGGGAAAGACCATGGTCATGGCGAAAATTCCTTCAAGGATGTCATGGACAAAAACTACATGGCATGGAAAAAGAAAAAAGAAAAATAAAGACAATAAGCAAAGATAATAAATTGTTTCCATGGGAATTTGGAACATTCCAATCCTTTATTGAATTCAAAAGAAAAGACATGAGGATCATAAAGTGCAGAGAAGTAAAATTTGGGATATATCAAGTTTGTCATTTTGCCATCTTCCTTGTGCTGGACTTTTTGTAATCTTTTTCATCTATGAGGACCCGTTTTATGTCATCTTGTAGACACTTCTGGTAACCCGAAGTTGGATGAAGAAATTGAGGACGGTTGCCTCTAGTCACCCTCTGTTGTGGTCATGTCTTACAGATTTTTCTTAAAGTCCTATAAGTGAACTCCGAGGTATGGAAAGAACCATCATCACTAGGAGCCCCTTGACGGTCACCAGATTGTCTGGTAATGCAGCATGTGGAATAGTAAGAGCAATAACGAAGTCCCACCAAAGGAACACAATTTTCCTTAAGGATACGGTGAGCCATGCTTGAGATGCACCACCACTCCACCACCCATTGGATGTCTGTGGCATTAATGTCCTCTCTGAGCTTAAAAATCTTCTCAAAGCTCATCTCAACATGCTTAGGCCTAAGGTGCCTTGATGGGTTGAAAACCAAAAGGTGATCCATGAAAAAATTAGAGGAATCTTGCTAGGTTGCAAACCTAGGCAAAAATTAGGGATCAAACTTGAAGGAGGTGAAGGCTCCTTGTAAAGAAGTTTACTTCCTTCCTATGAAATGCATCCAAGCCATTGAGAGTTTCAGCCAAGATCATGCCTACAAGATTTCTATTCCTTAAATCGGCAACCACCAAGCATATCCTGTGATTTACAAAATGGGTCTCATGAACCAAGAAGTATCTTGCAAGGATACATAGAAGGCATTGAGAAACTAGGAGCACGGTATATAAGTCATTGGGACAGTTAGCTGAGAGAAGTATGCAAAGATGAGATGAACATTCAACTTGCCAAAAATTTTCCATTGCTTTGCTTTTTCAAGAAGAACACCCAATAAAGCTTGAATCAAGGTAGGAAGATCACCACCCATGGTAGGAAAGACAAGGTTGTTCACCAAAGGTTCACCCATGATTTCATTAAACTCCTCAATAGTGGGGCATATCTCTACATCGTTGAATTGAAAAACATGCTGAGTAGGGATCCAATAGTTGGCAATAGTATGAAGAAGAGGTTCATCCACCTTGATTTGATGGTATGGAAAAATACAAGAGAGACCATAAGGAATGACAGGCCAAGCTTCCTGATCCAAGCCGAGACTTTGAGAAGGGAGAATTCTCCCATTGGAAAGCCTTAAAAGAGTGTTTTCTAAAAGTAAAATACGTTTGATGATGTTTGGGAGTCCCCAATGTCTATTTTATACTAAAGGAAGACAGCTAGGGTTTTTTTGACCAACGACGTGCGCATGCATGGTCAAACTTGCATATGTAGAGTCAAGGTTGCGTATGCAGACTCATGTACATGCATGCACAGCGAGAGGCAGAGACCTGATTTTCCTTTATTTTGAGTATGGTTTTCTTCCAAATGCTTCTCCTACAGATCTTATGGCCTGAATGACTATTCATGAAACCCCTTATGCTTGGATTTTCAAGCATCAAGGACAAGAGAAGCATAAAATGGTGCATTTATTCCCATAAGTTGTAAATTAAGTACATATCTCAAATAAAAGCATGAATGTAAAATATGTTATTAAAATACAACTCAATGTCTCAAATCAAATCCAAAGTGGAGAAATGTGTGCTAAAAAAATAATAATAATAAAAGAAAAAAAAAAGAAAAGAAAAAAGTATGCTATTTTATGTTGTGTGTGCTGTGTGTTTGTCTGTCTATCATATAGTGATCATCAGAAACGCCTCTTCCTTGGTTAATGGATAGGGGTCACCTTCGATTCTTCACCACCATCACCATCACTGTCATCATCATCATCATCATCATCATTGCCAGGGTAAGCTAGTCCTCCGGGGCCATACAAGTCCTTTGAATACTGAGTCACCTCAGCTTGGGATTCCTAGCCAGCCAAACTAAATCCTCATTCTCTTAAGTAGTGGGCTAAAATTTGAAGGAAAAAAAAGGTTAGAATGAGCATATGAAAGATGCAAGAGAAGAAGAAGTAAAGAAAGAAGAAGATGAAAACTCATTGCCAGTGTACCCTCTGCAAAAGGATAACCCATGACATTTGTATAACGAGGCATGGGACACTCCCTAGCAAAACTATTGGGGCTATAAGCATAAACCGTCCAAGGCAGTTGAGGAGGATCAATAGGAATGCTAGGAGCTAGGACATCCTAGTACAAGTATTTCAGTTGAATGTCATCATGTACAAGAATGCAAAAGAAGAGAGCCGGAATGTAAAAGACAATAAGAGAGAGCATATACCTCGACAGAAAGGGAAGGCATGAGGCAAGTATGATTGAACTCCTCATAGTCCAACTCCTACCTAAGTTAGTTGACATAGGCCACACCAAGCCTCTATAAGGCATACTCGGCATCGGTGATGGAGAGCAGGGCAAGCATGAACCCCGGTAGATCCATAGGTACCTGTGGGGCATCCTCTCCCACCAATTGGCAGTGCACCCACTCTGCTAAGTAAATCACCCTCAAACCTACACCCACGAAAGGATGAGTGATCCCAGAGGTGACAACAACAGATGCCTCCAGGTTGAGAGTCGTAATAGGAGGAATGCCGGGCCATGGGTTCCAGTTGATTTGTAAAAATGCATGAGGTTAGAAGGACGACATAAGAAGCATGTGAAGAAAAAAATAAAAGGCATTGAATTTCAGACTCACATCATCAGAAGATAATCCCTCAAGGTGGGCCCTCACTACAATAGAATCCCTAAGGTTTAAGTTTGTCCTTTGGACAATAAGACCATATTTGAATGGCCTAACGTTGGAGAAGAAAAGAGAGGCATGAATGCAGTTTGCAAGAATACAGTGTACAAGTGAATACAGTTTGCAAGAATACAATGTACAAGATAAATACAATTTGTAAAATTGATAGTTTGTAAAGATTGAATGGGTACAGTTTGCAAAATGGCAGTTTGTAAGAATAAGATTTACAGTTTTTTGTAGCATATACAATAGTTGTAAAAGAAAATAGAAAGAAACTAACCTCTAGAAGCTTACAGGGCCCCGCTAGCTGGCGCAAGGTCCCTTAGCTAAGTGTATCCAGTCATGAGTACAAATAGGCAAAACACATCTGCCCCCAGTTAGCTCCCTAACATCCCTGAAGTCACGGAAGAGGGCTAACCACATCAAGGATACTGTTTGCCTTCTATTTTAAATGAGATATGCCCTTAGAATGTACAACAAGAATGCCCTGGCCATCTAGGCACAATCCTCAACTGTCTCCTGTGGAAGATGCCGGTAGTTCGCCTTAATTTCGAAGTAGCGGATCATGTTTGTGGAATACCTCCTCCTAAGCAAGTTAATTGCCAGCTGAGTGCCCGACTTGCTCTACAAATTTATGATGGTACCATCACAGGTAAGGTTTGTCACGTAGTGAAAATCATGAGGAGTCACAATTGTGGACACAACGGAGGAGTCGCCACCTAGTTTTGCAATGGGCTAGGAACCATGAATATAGCATCCTTTTGAGGAAGGACAATTGATCTTACTACCACATATATGGGTTTGGAGTTTAGGTACATTCCTGGGAAAATGTTAGGCACCTAAGACTGCCCAACCCTAAGGTTGGCCTCCCATCATTGTGTCTTACATCTTAAACTCAATAAAATCATGTTCAACACTTATGTCCTAAACTTACACACACACTAGCATACATCTAAGCATACAACATGGCATCATCATCCCAAAACACATACATATCCATCCATAAAGCATGAGAAATCTAACATGTGACAAACCCTATCATGTCATATATAAGGCAGCAACTAATTAATCATGGCAACAAGTACATCATTTATCAATTAAACATAAAACACAACACAGCAACACATGTACATGTTCATCAAACAAAACATAGCGACACATATGCATGTTCATGTGAATTTATGACTTACCTTTACTCACATTGCAGCAACTCAACACCTATGGCACCATTCATAGGCATGTGAATGCATGTTCATGGTATCAAACTAAGAAACAAGAGATGAAACCCTAATATAGCATATCAAACGTAAATAACAATAAAACATTTGAAACAGAGGCATCAAATACACATTTATATATGAAAAGAAACTTAAACAGGAATATGTGAGATAAGAAAATAAAACGAGACAGAAGCAAAAGACTAAACTAGGGTTTCTGGGTAGTAACCTACGTACGCATATTGAAGGCTGTGTATGCAGGCTAAGCACTTGCATACACAAGAGGAGGCCCACGTACGCATGCGTGTGTAGCTCTACTCGAAATCCTAACATAGAAATAGCAAAGCAGAAAAACAGAGCACAAATAACCATTCTGATTTTAACAACCAAACATGCTCAAGGTATAAAGAAAACTATAAAACTAACCTAAACAAACATATATAAGCATAAATAAGACAAACAAACAAGATTAAAATAGAAAAGAAAGGCATAAAAGAAAAAGGAATGAAAAAAAGAAGGATTTAGACTCAATACCACAAATTAGAAGCTTTATAAGCTGATTTTAGCCGTTCCCTTCAGTCAAATCTATTACAATTCAATAAAAATGTGATTAGTAATGTTAAACTAAAAGGATTGGAGCTAGAAAAGATTCCAATCAAACAAAATTGACTTAAGAGTGTTTTGTGAAAAACTCTCTTTTGATTCCCTATTTTCTAGTGAATCTTGTATTTTTCCGTAGGATTTCTATTTACATAGTGGAAAAAATGGGGTTTGGAACGGCTCCCAAACAATGTGGGATTCATTCCAAACCTCAGCCATTATTACAGAAAACATGCATTTTTTTATGTCTCTAAAACCCTAGCTATGTACGCAGGAGTGTGCTTACGTACACATGCTTTAGCCCACATATGCAAGCTGTGGCCCACATATGTGGGTCAAGGGCCACTTTGGTTATTTTATTTTCAAAAATAGAGTTTTGCTTATTTAAAAGGTTATATTTTCCATTTTAACACTCCTCAAGTCAATTTGATATTTGATTGGGCTCTAAACTGGCCTTAGGTCTTAAAGTTTGGGCATCATTGGGGAACAGGGGCCCGAGTCATAAGGGGTATAAAATGTGGTGTCTACAAATGCCCCTCTTTTGATTCATGAACTTCACTGACAGAATCAAACAAATAAGAGACAAAACATTTTATTTCGATGTACAGCTCCGGCCCAACCCATGCACGCGACACACATCATGAATACATGGGGTAGGGTGCAACTTCGGAAAGCTGTGTGTGATTCGTATGTCCGAAGTCCCACCTTTGTTGCTTGGGAAATGAGCCATGATAGGTTCATTATCCCAGAACTTGTTTTGCCACTTGCAAGCAAATGACGAGTGAATTACTATCCTAAAGTCACTTAAAAAGAAAAAGAAAAACAAATAAAGGCATTCTTTGAGCTAACCCAACAAACAACAAAAGCATACAGTCTCTGTGGTGTCCATCTGGGGCTCTTGCCTCAAACTTCTTCGGGTGACTTGCTCCTTTTGTCTTCTTCACTTCTTTCTCTACCTTTTCTAGTAAGGCTCTTTCCTTGGGTTGACCTTGGTTTCTTTCTCTATCTCTATCTCTACCTCTTTCTACCATGCCTGCATGTTCAATTCTCGAAGGATATGTGTATGAGTAGTCTTGATTGTTGGATCCACTAGGGATGGTGAAAACTTGTTAAGGAGTAGGTATGTATGGGGAGGAATCTTTTGCCTCTTTCATGACTTACTTGGGGATGAGAAACTCGCTAAGGAGTAGCAGAAATGGACTCATTGAGGTGTAGTGTAACTTTTGTAGATGTGTGATTCACCAGGGAAGAATCTTTTGCTTGCTTTGTGGTATGTTGAGGACTTTAAGGAAGAATCTTCTGCTTCCTCACTGGGGATACTTTAGGTGTACTTGGTCCACTAGGGAAGAATCTTTGGTTTCCTTACTGGGGATTGTTTAAATATGCTTGGGTCCATCGAGGCAGAATCTTTTACCTCCTTCATGGGGATGATGTTCTAGATATGCTTGATCCACTGAAGAACAATCTCCTGCTTCCTTACTAGGGATGGTGTTCTTGAGTTTATGTGATCTGCTGGAAATGGTTTTGGGATGTACATGCTTCATTGGGGAAAGAGTCTCCTACACGTAGTTTTGTGGTGAGGCCTAAACCACACATAGTTTAGCCATCATGTGTTGATGAGAATCAACAAGCATTTAAGGATTCATTGCATGTTCTAGTTGGGCCTATTACTAAAGCAAGATCCAAGAAGATCAAAGAGGCACTTAATGGGCTGATTCAAGAGATTTGGACTAATTCTAACTCAGGACATTCCAAGCTTGGCCCAAAGGAAGATGAACGTGTAATAAATTTAATCCAAGTTATTGAGAACTAATTTGGCTTGATTGGGCGTGATTTATGGCATGGATTAATGGGTGATTGACTTTCAGCTCCATATCAGTTAATAGACATTTTTCCTATTCTGGAACTTATAATTTCAGACCAGATCTACTCTAATTTTAGGCTTTTATTATTTAGAACTTTTTTTAGCTATTTTCTTATTTTAGATCTGCTAATTTTAGACCAAATCAACTTTTATTTAGGGTTTTATTATTTAGTACGTTTTTTATATTTTCTATTTTCAGTCATGTCTTATAAGTAGCATGCACTCATTGTAATAGAGATTATGGAATAAAAATCAGAAAATGTGAGGCTTTGCTCTTCTTTTGGTTCTTCAAGAATTGTGAACTTATCAGGGATTCTTCCTTGTGACGTTCAAACTTTATACCTTTGGTTCGTGATTCAATTATAATCATTGGGTCAAGGTGTCTGTAAAGTTGTTATTTACAACTATGTGTTTTTTTGTTAGCTTATATTCTGTGCCAAATTTGATAGTAATTTTATTCAATCTTTTGTACCCTGTATTTATTGTGGGATTTCATTATAAGGGTTGTGTGATAGAGAGAGTAGTGTGAAGACTCAAGCATTTGAAAACTGAAGAAGTTTTCACGGGTAGCTTGCGACTTAGCATCTAATGAAGTAACTAATGTGCCTTGCACATGGTGGAATGCAAAGAGTCAGGTCAAATGGAGACAGTTGTGTCTCACGAGTATCTTATGGGTAAGGCCTTCCCGCAAGACATTCTATTCTGCCAGCTTGTCCAATCTGATACACACTTCTTGTGTCTACACTATTTATACCCACATTACCCACAAATGTTGAGGAGTGCTTTTGAGAGAAAACCCTAGCCAAACACCTTGAAAGTTAGAGATTGTTATACCCACAATCCTCTACACATTTACTTGTGGAATTTCATCGACTCCTACCTCTCCATTTCCATACCATTGAGAGATTGATAGCCCAAACACTTACCAGACCCTTTTAAAGTGTTAAGTGAAGTTTTGGTGCTACTGGAAAGCATTGGAAAAAGCTAAGGATGGCAGATGCAACATGGAGCTTGTTGCGGGATCCGTAGAACTAGACAATACACTGTTTCGAGAAGCCTTGTTGGAGTAAGAGCTTGGAGGGCTTAGGCACATTAGGTAAATTAGGCTTAGAGGGTCTCTTGCTAACCCATGTATCCCAACTGATTGTCTAGTGGATCGATTACCGCTTGGGGGGCAGCGGAGAGGTTTTTCATCGAATTCTTCGGTTTCCTCTTTGATAACACATCGGCGTGTTATCTTGTGTTTACATCTTTCTTCCCTACTTTTTTACATTCCATTTTACTACTATGTTGCTTAGTTTATGGATTAGAGTAGCTTGTTTGTTTGTCCACTCACATTTACTTAGTATTAAGTTAGTGTAAAATCAATTAAGCTGTAACTTTTAATTGGGGGTCTAAATAGCTCTTGTGTTTTCAACACATTTTCGAGCTTTTAATTGGTATCAGAGCAGGTACACTCAATGTGGTGTAACTACTTGAGTGTGATCCTTGACCCCATTTGAGATGGACCGATCTCAATCCTTAAATGTTCCACCATATTTTAATAGTAGTAATTATGTTTTTTGGAAAGTCTAAATGAGGACTTTTATGTGTTCCATTGATGACACTGTTTGGGATGTAGTAGAAATAGGTTGGAATAAGCCAGAGGCTGCTAAATCCACTTAGGATAAAGCAGCTCGTGTGGCAGCTAATGCTAATAGTAAAGCTTTGAATGTAGTCTTTTGTGGTGTGTCTCCAAATGAGTTTCACATGATCTCTCACATGACAGTAGTGAGATGGTTATTTATGTCTTTCTCTTAGGAATTTTGAGTCCTTACAATCAAAAGCATGCGACTTCAAAATCATGATCATGTGATCAAAAACTATAGACAATTCCCACACAACATGCACTACAAAGTTAAAACTAGTAAAGTGCAGTAAAATAAGCTCATCCAAGCTAAACAAGGTACATAAACATGTTCTGTAAAAATAATATGGCCAACCTTGATTATAAATCCAAGAAAAATAATGCAAAACATATTTTTCCTTTTCTTTTCCTCATCATTAAAAAAAAAAAAAAAAAAAAAACTAGCATGAATGTTATGCAATACAAATCCTAAAAACAATGAAAACAAAACAAAAAAGAGGAGTGGTCACAAAGAATAAAGATATGAAGCACAAGGACCATGTCAAAAAGACTCAATTAGATTGAGCATTTTGCACCTAAAACTTTTTAGATACAACTCTTACATTGGAATTATTATTCATATTAGAATAATAAGCAACTCCAGGATTGGAATAAAGGTTTAAATCTTTTATCAACTCATCAATAAGTACCATAGGGTCTTGTGCTTGAGGCACAGGTACTTTTGGTTTATTTACTTGCTTAGCAGCTTGCAACTTGAAATAGTTTGGACTAATGTGCCCAAACTTTCCACCAAAATGACAAACCTTTACAAGTCTATCATGTAACTTATCCTTAAGAGGGTTAAGAGTCTTAGGCTTAGACTCTTTGAGATCAACCCTAATTTTCCTAGGGGGTGTAATGTCTACTGGTTTGACAATCTCACTCATGGGAGGCTCAAAAGAAGAAACAAAGTTTGTGAAATGAGTTTCAGACATAGAGATGCTATTTTCAAAACCTAGACCAATTTTGTTTAAGAGAGACTTCTGAATACACAACTTGTGTTCAAGTTTAGAACTAGCAGTCCTATTTGTTTGTTTTCTAGCAACAGATAATTCAAGTACCAAATTCTTAACTTTATGAAGCAACGACATGTTCGTAGTCTTCACCTTATCAAGCAATTCATTAGCATCAAACAATTTCAAGAGCAAATTTTTCTTGTTAAGTTCAAGAGAAGTAATTTTCTTTAAGCATAAATCAACATTCATAATATCCTTTGCAGCAACCTTGCAAAACTTATTATAGGTTTCTTGCAAATCAGCATTCTTAGAGAGTTCCCCATCAGAAGGGTTCTCATTAACCACAACACTTTCATCAACTATAGCAGTAACAGTGACTGTAATGAAGTTTTCATCCTCACCACTACCAGACTCATGATCAGAAACTTCATCATCATTAAGGGTTACAGCCATAGCTTTACCCTTTGATCTCAAGAATGTAGGACATTCTGATTTCACATGATCATACCCTTGACAACTAAAACATTATTGATCCATAAAGTTATTAGAGGTTTGAACTACTTTTTCTTTAGGTTTATCAGTATTATTCACTTTATTGGGTTCACTCCTCCTAAACTTTCTAGGTTCAGCATTGTTTTTGCCTCTTGCCCTTCTGTTGTTGTTCTTAAGAATGTTTCTAAAGTTCTTGGCAGATATGTAATCTCTGTAGATGAGAGTTCATCATCAAATCCATTCCCATCAACTGACTTAAGAGCCATTGATTTGGATTTGTTTGTCTTGCGTAGGTCTAACTCATAAAATTAGAGAGATCCAACAAGTTCATCAACAGGGATGGAGTCCACATTCGTGCTTTCAGTAACGGCAGTCACTTTGAGTCTAAAGTCCTCAGTCAAGGATCTAAAAATCTTCCTTACAATCTAAGGTTAATCATAGGTTTCACCCAAATTATAAGCAGAGTTAACAATATCATTCAGTTTAGCATAGAATTCATCAAAACGTTCATCATTAGACATTCTAATACTTTCAAATCTAGTAGTTAACTACTGCAGTTTGCTAATCTTAACTGTCTTTATGCCTTTATGCACAGTTTTGAGAATATTCCATGCAGTATGAGTAACCTCAACATTAAAGATTCTATTGAATAGCATTCATGGCTTTGCTATTAAAAGCAACTACTTCTTTCTGAGAAGTTTGCCACTCGTTTACAAGAGTAGTTGGCTTCTCTTATCTGTATTCAATGGGATTCCAAACTTTTTCATTAATAGATTTCAAGAATGCTTTCATCCTTATTTTCTAGTAGGCATAGTTGTTTCCATCAAAGTGAGGTGGGATCACAAGTGAGTGACTGTGTTCCATGACAACAGGGGTCAAGGATCAACTCTTAGATCAAAGGATCTAAATACTAGAGTTAATCTGCTCTGATTCCACTTGTACATTTTTAAACCCCTTAAAACACAAGTTGTTTAACCTAGTTATTTAGCTAAGTTGTTAGGACATATGTAATCACTTGTTAGGAACATATATCACTATTTTATGTAATTGGCTAATCATTTGACAAAACGCACCTTACTTGTATTTGGGTAGATCTAGAATATGCTTAATACTTTAAGAAACTGTGTTTCAAGATCAAGTGTTGAAGACATGCAAGTCTGTCCAAGATTCAAGCTGAAATGTGCCTGTCATTAAAACTTGACAGCTAGCCATCTATCGAGCTTTAAAAAGCTATTTTAGGCCTGTGGCTCGATAGCTGCTCGACAAATAGGCATCTGTCGAGAAATATGAAAGACAGAATTTCAGATCTATTTTGACTCTAATCTGTGGTTATGTGTTTGGGCTTTCTTTTCTCAAAACCCTAGACATATAAAATGATTATTTTAAGGGCCGTCAAAGAGGACACAAGTTGCACAAGTGTTGAGTAAAGTTTGTTCAAGTAAATTGTGACCGGAGATAGAGTTTCACCCTAGTTCATCATTCTTGTGAAGAAGTTGCTGTGTTTGTGCACCGTAGGGTTTTGGAACCGAGCATCTTCTTGATCTTCATCATGGATGAACTGAAGAACTTTGCAGCCAACAACTTTCTCTAGTTGGTGAATGAAGTCACGTACTGAGATCTGCGCAATTGGTTAATCACGTACTGGGAGCCATGCATCAAAAGAAGAAATTTTCACTACAAAACAAGTCCAATTGGGTATTGGAGTAAGGGTTCAACTATAGGTTGGTATAAGGTATTGGGATTCCTTTACTTGTAATCGCTTGTTGTGATAATAGTGGAATTTCGGGAGTAGTGACCTTAAAATCACAGGGTGGGGTTTTTGCCATGTTGGTTTTTCCCATTCGTAATTAAATCACCATGTCAATTTAATTTCCACTGCATACTTTAGTTATTGGTGATTTGTTTATGCTACCACACGTTTGTATGTTAATTTGATTAATTAATAAACTTGGCTAATTAATCAATTGATTCATCACAAGGGGTCAATTCGTTTTTGGCCTATCTCAAGTAATTACTTAGGTAAATTATTCAAGTCTAGGTTAACACAAGTAAATCATATCATGTAAATAATGCGGAAAATAAAGTATACAACAATAAGATAATCTAGGAAAACCAAACTGGTAAAAGACCTATGGAGGATTTAACCTAGCTATCCTTAAGGTAAAACAGATCTACTATAAAAAAAATTAAAATTTTAAAATAGCAACTTAGACCACTAACATCCTATTGCTACCTTAAGTAGAAAACTTACTACCATGACCACGTGACAGCTCCGAGTCCATGAACTACTTTTTTCCTTGATCCACAGCAACTACAAGTACTCCCACTTGTGTTTTTATTTAAGCTCTTGAAACAACAACCGAAGTGATTATCAAGTTCTTGACATCAATCTTGATCTTGATAACCCTAAGTGTGTATGAAGGTAAACATCTCTAGATCTCACAAGAGATTCACACACACAGCATGTCAATCACCTTTAAAATGTGGCTAGGGCTATTCTTTTTATACTTGAAGCAAAACATAAAACTCTACTCCTCATATGGGCTTGGGCTGAGTTCGAAAATTCTGCAAAAAAGTAATCTGCACGAGTTTCGATCAATTGAGTCTAATTTTCGATCGATCGAGATTTGCAGAAAATGAATAGTAATTTTCTACAATTACTCGATTCCAACTTTACACATAACCACACTTTGAGCAACATAAAACTAGACTAAATGTTTTGATCATGGTTTGCCAACATACACAAATTAAAATTCTAATACATTAGTTCCTAAAATCTTAGAACCTAACAGGGTTGCTCTTAAAATGTACTTTCCTTTTGCTTTTATAGCTATACATGACAAATATAATATTCTTTTTTTTTTTCATTTTTGGTTTTAATAAGGAAACTAAAATTAAAAAAAAAATGTTAAAAATTGTAATTGGTGGAATATAAAGTAGAACACTAAAAGTGAGAAAGATAATTTGTATTCATGTTTAAACGTTTACATAATTGAGAACGTTTCTCAAAAGCATATTCCTAATAAGTCTTTGCCATTAGTCTAGATAGTGTCTGACAAACATTTTTATTTATTTTTTAATTAGGTACGTAGGATTCTCAGTTTTGAGAAAGACGTGCTTCATGTAGTTATATTATAATCATCATGTAGTTATCAGTCTAGATTACATTCACAAGTTGTAAATAAGAGGGTAATAACTCACTTATATACCTTATTTTATATCATCTATTCACATTCTCTTTCCATGTTTTAAACGTGGATATTATCTTTTCACGTTTTAAAATGTGTACATCAACGTATGCAATTGCAAATATTATGTATGTTTCTAAGAAAAAAAGAATGAGAAAATATTTAATATATATAAATGTTATTATAATACGTTTTCTATTTAATTTTTTTTGAGAATTATTATTATTATTATTATTATTATTTAAGCTTTATAGAGGGAGGGGATTTGAACATTGATTATCTATAAAATTTGAAGAAACAATTTTTGTTTTTCAGTCACTACAAAACGCGGGCCCATTAGGCCGCGTTTATTAAAACGCGGCCCCAGACGAGCTAAAGCCCCGTTTTTAAAATGGGGCCATAGAATGGGTCTGAAGCCGCGTTTTTAAACGCGGCCCAAGCCCCTCATCTATGGCCCCGTTCAAAAGCGCGGCCTAAGGACCTGCGTTTTTTTTTTTTTTTTTTTTTTAA